>NW_008649161.1:4500-5199 GCF_000247585.1 Phytophthora nicotianae INRA-310 | reverse complement strand
TGTGGGTCATCCAGAACCGCCAGTGGGCTCGATGAATGTCCTGATTCTCAGCTGGGTCATACCACAGAGGTCGACCCGACCAGGGGTACGCCAGGAGCCAAGGGACCTTGCCGGCTTCTTCAGCCTTGTGGAGGACAATGGCAATCCCGGTTCGCACGACCCGAGGAGCGTTGGGATTCACGTCAATCACCTTGACGTAGTCGTATGAAGGAAGCGTCCACTTCTGGGAAGAGCGCGGCTTCTTGGCGGACGACTTAGTAACAGTGTCGCCGGCGCTGGCCTTCCGTTTGGAGGACTTCTTGAAAGACGTACCAGGTTTCTTGCCCGAAGACTTGGTGGAGGGCACGGACGGGGCTGCGGCTCTTGGAACGCCGTACGCGGCTGGCTGAGTCACGACCGGGGGTGCGGCACTTGGAACGCCGGGCGCGGCGGGCAAGATCACGACCGGACCTTGAAGGCTGACATTCGACTTGCCTTGGAAGATGTCTTCGACGAGTTGGTCGAGATGTGGGAGGCCCGGAGACATGCCGTTGACCCCGAGATGTGTGCGTATCTCGCCCCAGAGTTGTCGCTTGAAAGTGTCCTCGTCGGAGGAGGAAAGACCGTGCTCTTCGCGGTCAAGGGCCGCGTCCAAGAAGGTGCGGAACCGCTTCAACTCGGCGGCGGTGAACTTGGTCGTCATGGCGGTCGCGTCGATCG
>NW_008649161.1:0-685 GCF_000247585.1 Phytophthora nicotianae INRA-310 | reverse complement strand
CAGCACGGCATTAGTAAGTACACATATGTGCATTATTTTCTTACTGGGAGGTAGTAAGTTGCATTTCATCTCAGACGGTAAGTATGAGCTGGCCACAAAACCGCTACTTAGCTTCTTAGTAAAGACTTGAGTAGGTTGGTGGTCCAGTAACCATGATACTTGATCTCAGTCAAAAATAGACGCTTGAGGGATGCAGAATCTCAAGCTATTCGGCGTTGGCTAGAACACAGAATTTTCGATTATGGCGGTGAAAATATACGAACTCGAAGCTAGTGGTGATAAATCCCATTTCGTCCATGAATGGACACAATAGTGGTTTGTGTGTATGTTGCGGTGGACGCGAAAACAGTACTAGCGAATGCTAAAACTTGGCTGTTCGTGAGGGGACTGCCATTGTAGAATAGTTATGCTCTAATGACGATAACCACAGTGACTGTCGCTCATGAATCCTTGACCTTCTTGACGAAGATGTCGAACCACTTCTGGACATTCTGAATTGCCGTTTCGTCGGTAATCCCAGCGGCAGCCATTTCCTCTCGAATTTTGGTGGCGTCATACTTACTGTTCTTCCAGCTTGAGAAATATTGCGTCGCGAGCTTCACCAGTTGACTGGAATCACCCTCAAAGTTTCTTAAATTCTGTAGGCCCAAATACTTCAGGGGCTTGTATTTCAGGTTCACCATTT
>NW_008649160.1:45404-46039 GCF_000247585.1 Phytophthora nicotianae INRA-310 | reverse complement strand
GGCCTGGATGGAGGGACATCTTGACCGTATCCGAGACGCGACGAAGGTTCGACAGTGACCTAGCCGGTTCTCTTGCACTTCAACGCCACCTCCCATCACGTGGCGGAGTACCGCTTATTCGAATCTGGCGCACCCATGTCACTGACGATTGTCGGTGACCACGCAGAAATCGCTACACCACAACTGCCCCTGTCGCAATGGAAGCCACACCACTGGTGCCTGTTGTGACACTGCTTCATTCTGCAAATCACCTTGGCACGCGCAGGTTCAGACATGGCGACTGGCGACCTGAATCGTGCTCTCCACCACGCTTTCCGCGCGCTCGTACCACGACCCCGTCGGGACACCGAACAGTTTCAGATAAGCTCGCCGAATCTTCACCATCAATCCCCACGCTCACCACCTTGTGTTCATTGCTGCGTACATCGCCAGGGCGGTGCCGATCGTTCATCTCTGCCGCAGACTTCTGCCGAGACCACTCAACCGTCGGCTGACACTTCAGCCCCCTCAGGCCCTGCACCAGGGTCGACCGAGTCTTCGGCACCTGCTGCTGCGACTTCCGCTGCGGTTGAGACGTCTGCTCCGACACCGATGGCTCCTCCTCCGCCAGCCGAGTACTTCGTGCCCCTCACAGA
>NW_008649160.1:40844-42614 GCF_000247585.1 Phytophthora nicotianae INRA-310 | reverse complement strand
TGGGAGCGTCATCACTGGATTCTCGCAGCAGCCGTCGAACGAGGCTTCGACGAAGAAGAGAGAGACTCCAATCATGACCGAGCGCTCTTGAAGGCCAAGCGGAAACTGTGGAGGTCGTACGTCACTGATCGGAACAAGCGTGCTGACCGTCTCCGCATTATGTACCGTGATCAGTACATGCAGTGGTGTATGGAGTCGGCTACAGCTACGCGTCGGACTTTCATCCGTCCTGAGATGATTTTCGAGCCGACTATTCCGCCGTACCCGATCGAGAACATGTCGTTCGTCCCTCGGAGTACAGACTGGTTGTCGGAGGTTCCAACTCTGGATGACCGGCAGCCTAGGAGAGCTGGCTGGATGAACGCTGCTCACCAGCATCCGTACAACACCACGTTCTTCCCGTGCCAGAACAATGCCGAGTTCTTCTACCCTCGTGGCACGCGTTTTGTCGACACGTATCGCAGCGTCGTGGTTGATCCAGCGCTTCAGCCACCTGAGCTCATTCCAGACTGGCGCACTATTTTCGACACGCCGTCGGGTACGCCTTTCTATACTCGGCCTGTTGCTTCTGCTGGTGGCGGTGCCGAAGATTCTCTGGCTCCTGTTGCTCCGCCGGCTGCTCGACCATCTCCTCCTTATGAAGAAGAGAAGGAGAGTGGTGGATCACCGTCGTTGAGTCTGTTGGCGGACGCGGCCAGGCGTTTGTCCTCCAGTTGAAGCCTCGGTGTTTCTCCCACACGATCTTCTTTTGTCCAAGCAAGCTGTCGCAGGTATTCCCGATCATTCGTTCGCAGTAGTCGTAGCTTGCCTTGCGTTCATGTTTTCTTTCTTAACCCACATCCCACTTCGTACCCATGTTCATGTTGTTCATCATATGCATATACAGATCGTGTTGGTGCAGTAACTCTTTTCGTCTGTCACCACAGGCTGTACCGCCCTGTGGTCAGTTCACACGTGACCATGTCACGCTAGTCTTCGCCCGCGACTTGAACCATCTGCAGCCGATATTCGCTCTTCTTGGCCCGCAGATAATCCTACAGTAAGCCACCACATGAAAAATTTGATGGTGGTTCCCAAGTTGGCTCGTTATAGCCGACCCACTTGACTCTGAACTCTCGTACAGCGCGTTCAGTGCTCGTTGACAGTGGCGTTCGGTCATCAAGAATGGCCTCGACCTCGTATTCACCCGCGAGATGGTCTGGCTCCCAGCTGTCTTCTGGCAGTAACTCTTCGTCGAAATCTAGCCGTGAGTCTTCAGTCACGTCTGACGTCAGCTGAACCTTCGGTCGACTAGGGAATTCATTCGCAGCTGTCAGTCTCGATACATGCACCACCGGATAGAAGCGGTATCCACTCTTGTCACGCAACTCCAGCTCATATGCAAACTCCTCCACCTTGCGTTTGATCCGGAATGGTCCATGCCAACGATGAGCGAGCTTCTTGGTTAGGCCAGGTTTAATGCGCTCCATGTAGAGCCACACACGACTTCCAATCTCAAAAAGAGACTTTGGTGGTCCGCCCACAGAATCATCCGTCCCCGGCGGACCTTCTGGGCTCACAGCCGAATGTTCAGTCCCACCTTGGATCGGTACAACAGTTTCCTCCAGTCGACTCAGTGCGTCATTGTGTTCCTTGGCTCGTCGCTCATTCTCAGCTGCTTGGTACCCCTTGGCCATAGTCAGGGCGACCTCCTGTTGTCGATTAAACTCGCGTTGCCACGCCAGTGCATCGCACTGCCTACCGGATCGTCGTTTGAGGGACGAGGTCATT
>NW_008649160.1:35773-36734 GCF_000247585.1 Phytophthora nicotianae INRA-310 | reverse complement strand
CGGAAACGTTCTCTCCTGTTGCTCGCATGGCTACATTTCGACTATTTGCGGCCGTGTGGGTACTGTTGGGGTTGACGATCTACCAGGGCGACGTCAATACCGCCTACCTGAATGCATTGCTGACTATAAAGCAGTATCTGGAAGATCTAGACGGCTACTCGTGTGAAGAGGAAGGTATGATCTATATGATCAACAAAGCTTTGTATGGGATTAAACAATCCAGTAGAGAGTGGAACACGGAAGTCAACGCGTGGTTCCTCCGCTACGGATTCGAACAGTGTAGCACCGAACCGTGCTTTTACTATTACAACAAAGATGGAGTGTTCGCCATAGTCCTGCGGTATGTTGACGACATTCTATGCGCGACCAAGAACAAGGACTTCAAGGAAAAGATGTTCAACCAGTTGAACGACGACTATGGGCTTAAAGACCAAGGCCTGTTGAGCACTTATCTTGGAATTGAAGTTGAACAAAACGGGAGAGCACTGAAGATTCACCAGACTCGGTACTGTGAGCAGATCATTGAGCGGTTCAGCTTTGGCGACGCACACGCCAGCAGGATTCCGATGGGAACCAAGATGAGACTCACTGTGAGCGAGACGGGCAACGCTCAGCGCAAGCAGACATTGCCCACAGGCAAAGTGTTCCCATATCGTGAGCTCATTGGCTCTTTGATGTATCTGGTGACCGGTACAAGACCAGATTCAGCTTACGCTGTCGGCCAGGTACGACGAGCAACAGAACAGGGAGAAGGTGACGCAGGAGAAGCTGATGAAGGACCGTCAGGACAGCAGCAAGAAGAGCAGTAGGACGAGCAACCAGAGGCCAGGAGACGCAGTATCGTGGCGACAGCGTCATCCATGTCGAAGACAGCAGAAGGTGATAATGCTGAGGCCATATTCAAGGAGAGACGACCCGGGCGACGAAGGAGCGAAGCTGGACAGACGACGGAAGGGCGACG
>NW_008649160.1:0-910 GCF_000247585.1 Phytophthora nicotianae INRA-310 | reverse complement strand
CCACTGGTTCCGGCCGTTTTCTTGGCTGGGCGATGAGGATATAAGAAGGTAAGAAAGAGCACAAGGGCGATGAGGTGAGGAAGGAATGTTGGTGAGGTTGAAAAAACAAAAGTGAGTTAGGGTTGCGTTGTTTAAAGCCACATGTAGCTGACTCTACGTGTCTCTCTTTACGACTCGTTTCCTCAAAACCTCCTATCCCATCCTACATCCCAGATACCGAAACCGAACACGCCAGAAGAGTGCTGAGTAAAGTCGTACGATTTTTACTTAACATGCGAGTCGTATGATTCTGCAACATACGAGTCGTACGATTTTCAACCCACGAGTCGTACGATTCTGCTTGCACCAAGTCCCAAATGCGATATTTAGTGAGCGCTAGCGTGCGACATCGCACCCATCAACACCCTCCTTTGGTGGTGCACGCTTCGCAATGCTTTACGCTGTCATGCCAAGGCCCTTGATGATGTTGTCGTGCTTCTCGCACGTCAACTTCCGTAGTCGGTCGTTGGACGGACTACAAAGTGCTACCAGGTGTAATGGGCCTACTTAGTGCCCACTACTTCGGCTTACACGTGTGTGCACGTGTATGTGAAAGCGTAGTTTGCTTAGTCTTAAGCTCACTAAAACAAGAATAGGAAAAGCCGATTTTAGCGTAAAATGAGAACTGTTATTTTTTGTTTATGATTTTCTATCTGAGTTTCCTTCAAAAACTGTAATTCGAAATGAGAGGTATTTGGCACCGTGTGGTTGGCAGAATCCTGCTAATCTAATTGGTTGAAAGATGATATCCTTTCAACAAATGGGAAGTCTAAATGTTGGCGAGAAGTCGCCGAACCCAGGACGAGACGACGGAAGAGAGCCGTTGATCGGCGATCTTTGAGTAGAGGGTCACCATGGTGGGTGATTGTGT
>NW_008649159.1:45874-46477 GCF_000247585.1 Phytophthora nicotianae INRA-310 | reverse complement strand
CGGGTGGCGGCTGACTAAACGAGGGTACCACCCACGGGCTTGTGGTCGTGTGAGACCAGCGTGTTACGGCGCCACCTCGGTGTGAGAACGGGCTACGGGCGAGTGAGTCGGCATCGGTTGCACGAGGCAACTCGGTGACGAATGTGTAGTGAGTCGTGGGTTAAAACGATGCGACTCGGTGGCGAGCTAGCGAAGCGTGGTGCAAGTGGCAGTGCGGTGACAGACGAGGGTATGTGCGGTAGGTGATGGACGCGTCACTGAACAGTGGCTGCGGTGGACGGACGTGTAATGCAGTGGGTCAGTTCCAAAGCGGCGTGCGGTGTCTGGCAGTGGTGACTCTGGACGGGGAATCCGAGGTCATTGCTGAGAGAAGGCCTCGCGTGCAGGGTCTTGGCGACGGTTGGTTGTACGCCTCGGAAGGACAGCCGTGGTCTCGGTCGGAGAGGCTATGCCACGAGGGCGAAGCACGACAAAAGCAAGTAGTCTCTGGACGAAAAACGGATCAAAACGAGCGCGAAGCGCTAAAGCGTAGTGCTATATCTGAGTATTAATAAATAGGACGCGAGTCCGGCTACTTTGCGGTGGCCCACATTGTGTTGATCG
>NW_008649159.1:40536-42526 GCF_000247585.1 Phytophthora nicotianae INRA-310 | reverse complement strand
TATACTCGCCAATTTGATGGCGGTGGGTTTGCTTATTGAGTAGCATCCATCTTCATCATCTTCTACCAACTCCTTAATCAGGTTACACAGCTTCACCTTGAGTGTACCAAACACCGCCACATCAAGTGGTTGCAACAAATGAGTGGCATTCGGAGGAAGGAGGACAAGCAGTATGCCAAGACGTGCCGCTGCTTCAATGACTTCTGTCGAGTAGTGAGATCTACAGCCATCTAGTACCAACAATAGTGGCCTCTTGACTGAAGCTGGCACTGATGTAGAAAAAAAATCCAGCCACTTCTTGAACAAATAGGGGTTGATGAATCCGGTCGACGAGGTGGTTACCGCTGCGCTCGTAACACCACAGCCCTGCAATATATCCCACGGGACAGTCTTTCCTGGAAGTATGTATGCAGGAGGGACTACATACCCTGCAGCACTTCCACAAGCGACGATTGAGAGGTGGAAGATGACAGAAGGGTCCGCGCACCACACGTTAGTTGATCCCCGAACTGCCACAACTTTTTTGTTCTTTTTCCGTGTCTGAAAAGCCGTCTCGTCCATATTGAATAATCTAGTGCTGTCTAAATCTAGTTCAATAACCAGTTTAGCGATAGTGTTAAACAGTGTTGTCAGGTCTTCGAAAACGACACAATTGCGCTTTAGGGACAGTGTTTGGGCCACTCGAGTGGTCAACTTCGGGTGGCGGCTGACTAAACGAGGGTACCACCCACTGGATAGACTTAATCCAGTAACTAGCAGTGATATCTCGTTTGCTTTCTTAAGAATCACAGATCGATCAACGGGTTGGCCAAAACGCTGGCGAGCAACAATCCACTCAAATACATGACGCTCTGCTTCTGGCGGAAGTCGTGGCTTTGTCCCTTGACGTCTAGGCTCTAACGACGTTAATTCTTCTTGCTTCTTTATCCACTTTCGAATGGTCCGCTCGATAATACCCCACTTATTAGCAACTGTAGCAACGGGAACACCACTTTGTACTTCACAGACGACAGCAATCTTGGCCTTCACAGACGACAGCAATCTTGGTCTTCAGGGAGTGTGTTGAGTGGCCCTTGGCCATAGTGAGCACTTGTATGTGTTGTGGCAGAATGGGAAATGAGTGTGTAGCTCTTGTCCTAGATTATTAGTCACCGGGAACGGATATGAATGGTTTTGCGGAACTCAATGCACAGCTGCATTAAACCTTATGGCGCGAAACGTTCCCGCCACAAATTTATGAATTTAACTTGGGAGGTTTCGCACTTAGTGATTATGTTCCAATGAATGGATGTTATTTTGAACGAGACGCATAACTGGTTAAAAATTTCGTCGGCCCTCTACTGGTTTTTCTCCTTACCGTAGTTTATGAAAGGGGGCAAATGCCCCCTTTGATGGCCTAATGACTTGACCTTCTATACTATAATTTAGCCAGGTCAAAAGTACCCGTTCACGAAAGGGTTAATATTGTGATGGGATTTTTGTAAATTTAGCTCGCAGAGGGTCGACCGTCGTAGTCCAGCAAGACAACGCAGGGCCACACGTTTTAGAGAACGATGCTGAGTTGGAGACAGCGGGAAAGGTTGACGGCTCGAGCATCAAAATGCGTTGTCAGCCACCGCGTTCGCCCGATCTGAATGTATTGGATTTAGGCTATTTTTCTTCTATTCAAGCACTGCAGTACCGAAAGGCTGCTTATGACACCGATAGTCTTATAGCTGTAGTGCACGAGGCATTCGAAGAGCTCAGGTGGCGAACACTGGACAACTGTTTTGTCACTTTTACAGAAAGTGATGGAAGCAGTCTTGCGTTGTGGTGGCGGCAACGACTTCAAGTGAGCAAACTCGTAGCAGTCAATGGCAAGATGCCTATGTCGGTGAAAGTTGCAACCGATGCCGTATTAGAAGGGTACAGCCAGCTTTTCGATTCATAATTAAGTTCAATAGCTAATTTCATGTTTTGGAAAGCATAAATATTAGGTTAATTCTTATAT
>NW_008649159.1:3712-4411 GCF_000247585.1 Phytophthora nicotianae INRA-310 | reverse complement strand
CGATGAGTGCGCTGTCGGCGGCAAACGTCCGCCGTCGCCCATCGTCGTGATAAGCTGCCTCCCCGAGACGTCGGACGGCTTCATTACTTGCATGTTGTTGGAACGGACGGATGCCCTTGCGTGACTTTAATTTGACAAATTCGAGTCGAAGGGCGGCCGCGCTCAGTTTGCTGTGCCGTACGTCAGCTGCGAAATTGAGAAAGCCTCGAGCCTTACGGCTACTGTGAACACTCCCGCCAGCTACGAAGCTTACGTCTTGCCGTTCGCGGTGGGCGGCGATGAACGCGGCCAGCTTCTGCCCGTCTCAAGGCGGCGGTCAGTCAGCATTTCAATCAAGCTGCTTCTGTACTGTCGATCGCCTGAAAAAGTGGACACGATGGGAGCATAATCGAAAAACGCTATAAAACGTGACGTTGATGCCCCCTACAATGGCGACAAGTTGCAGCTGGGGCAGCAAAGATGTTCAGAACACTGACCCTGCAGCTTGCTTCCGTACACACACGGCCGCATCTCAGCGCACTGGACAAGCCATATGCAACTCGATCCTCACGTGGCCATCGTAAATCGGTTGTTGATGGATTTCTCCGAGCCCCCCCCCCCCCCCTTGCGTGACTTTCTCTAGTGTGCAAGATGCCATTTCGCTGGATGCACTCGATGTCACACGTTCTTGCCGACTTACTGCCATATCTCAGGACCAGC
>NW_008649159.1:0-2202 GCF_000247585.1 Phytophthora nicotianae INRA-310 | reverse complement strand
CTGAGAGCTGAGGGAGGCGCAATCTATCGGGGCGGACCATCAGACAGCCAGGCCAACCGTTGATCGGTGCGCCTTTTTCTGCTAGGGCATAGTGAAATCAAGTCAAATCCGACTACTTGACGGTTGCACCATCGAGTCGGAAAACCATGATGTTCAGCTAGCCGAACGCCGTGTGACAGCAGATCGCCGCTCCGCTGTTCGTAGAGGAAGAGCCACAGGGCCGTAGCTCGCCGAGCCTGAGATACTGTCTTGTCGCGCCCCCAAGCCAAGCAAGGGCAGCTCCCTGTCCACTTTTGCCTTTATAAGCTCTGCGTAGTTACCGTTACTGCGCGACCCCGCACAGCAGATAAGATGACCGAGTCAAACTCCTCGTTGTGCTCACGAAAGTTACGTGACGCTAAAAACTAGCTCGTGGACACGAGACGAAATCAACTTGGAATGTATTATGGTCCACCCACGCAATGCGCAGCGAAAAAAACGCACGCAGTCCTGAGATCCAAGGGCAAAGATCCACCAAGCGCTTTGATAGTGTCGGAAACGACGTTATGGAGATCATGGCGATAGGAAAATCAAGACACCGTGGTCGCATCGCGGAGGCATTGCGCTCGGACGATGGGGGTGTCAACAGCGATGTCGTGCGTGTCTTATCAATGGCTCAGAAATTATGCTCGATCGATCCTCGCTGCTGCCAAAGGCTAGCAATAGCGAGGATCGATCAAGCTTGACCTGAAACACTACCAGGTTAATGCTGACAGAGATACTCATGCCACAAAACGTGTAAAGTGGATACGGGCTGTGCACGTTGATGTCGACAATCATTCATTTTAGTGAATTACGTAGGTAATTTTCTACTTGGCTTCTAGTAACATGTAAATCTATGAGTAACCGAGCTCCTGGACGTGGAAGCGGATAATGTCGTCCACGAGATTACTCTCCCTGTCGCTGGTGGTGCCGTCGAGGCCCGTTTCGATTAGAAGAGCAGAGAGATTGTCTAGTGTTTCATCCAGCGCCTCGAGGTGCTCGGGGCCATTCCGGTTAAACGATTCCGCTGGCAGCGGATTCGTTCCGGTGGACCACGCTCGCTTCAGACGGCACTGCGGAGCCGCAAGCTGCGATTCCGGACGCCACCCATCGGCCGTCGTGGGGCTCCGAGTGTCGAGCGTTGCTGTTTTAGCGGTTGGCGTATGCAGTGCGAAGACATCGGGGTGCTGGTTCTTCGTGTGGCGGTTGAGGTTGCCTGTGGTGGTGAAGGTCTTGCCACAGCCGGGCACCTCGCAAAGGTGCACGGGTCCACCGTAGTGGAATTTCATGTGCTTCTCAAGCTTTGCGTCGCTCGGGAAGGCGCAGATACAGCCCTCTACGGGACATCGAATGGGTTCGATGTAGCCGTGCAGGCGCTTGTGGCGAGCCAGGTTACCGGACGTTGTGAACCGCTTGGCGCAGGAGCGTACGGGGCAGACGTGCGGCCGCTCACCCGTGTGCGTCTTCATGTGCTCGTTGAGCGAGTACTTGCGGCTGAACTGACGGTGACAACTGGGCTCGGGACAGCGGTGGAACAGCAGGTCCTCGGGTGCGTCGACGGATTTGTCTGCCATCACTGATGTATGGTAATGAACAGCAATTCAAGGCTGCTGTTTTGCACCAGAAGGACAGACTGCAACTGGTAAAGTGAGCACTTGATACGGCGTGATTATGGCGCCTCGATTTGTAGATCCATGACCCAACGCTCCGAAAATCGAAGTCGAAGGCGCTGTCCATTAGCTACACGGCGAAGCAGAATTGTTGTCGTCTCGCAGGCTCTGTGGTGGCCATGGCTCGGCCGGTTTTACATCGCCGTACGTGCTGCTCCACATTACGACATTGTCGTGCTGCTCAGCAGTCAACAGAACTCGTGTTGAGTGGTAAAGAGTAGTGCTCACATCACCACTTCAACTCCCGGCCGTTTGACACTCGGCGCAGAGTGGCATTGTTCGTGTGCTGTTCGCGCCGGCTCTCGTGCGGACAGCTTTCGAACAGCGCAAAGATCGCTGGTGGACTCATCGGAAGTTCATGAAGCAGCCGTCGGACTTGCGCGCGCTCTTCCGTAGAGGGCGGACTGGTCGATCTTCGATGAGTGCGCTGTCGGCGGCAAACGTCCGCCGTCGCCCATCGTCGTGATAAGCTGCCTCCCCGAGACGTCGGACGGCTTCATTACTTGCATGT
>NW_008649158.1:45153-46439 GCF_000247585.1 Phytophthora nicotianae INRA-310 | reverse complement strand
TGTGTGTATCAGATATGATAGGTGTAGAGTTGTAGCCAATCAGAGACAGGCTCAGTTTAACTTAGATTCAGTATGTAATACAGAAAGGCAGATGTAGGACGGCCGTGGAACCTTCTAGAAGGTACCTTTAGAGTAAGTTGGGCTTGAACATTTGTTCCACACGCAATAGCACCAAAGCCGTTCAGAGAACCAACATAACTGTTATTTAGTGACTCGCCTCGGTATCAATAAGGGTGCGGCCCCGACATGCTCACAACAGTAGATGACATCAGTTCAGGCCCGAGATAAAATTATTGTAGTCGTTCAGTAGTCACTTCCTTGCTTAAAAAACTGCTTGTGGGTGTCTAGCAGGCGATTTGGGATCCCTCTGCGTATTCTTAGCTGGAGACGAAGTTATTTTTAATGTTGAGTTCTTATCCCATCTCGCATGACTTAAAGTTGAATTGAGAGACTCTATTGATATGCCAAAGCTCGTGCATAGCACTCTATGCCCTCGTCTCACCTGCCTTCGCTCACTTTACCTCCACGCGTGTGTTCTCTGCCCCCCCCCCCCCCCCTTCTTCCGTCTAGCCATTACGAATTGGCAGCCGAAGGCCGTTTTGCTTGTTTAGGCCCGGCCACCATTTAAGCAGCTTCTGTCATTTGTTGCTATAAGGTCGAATATAAGCATCTCGATAAGAAACATCCGTCCGCCGGGGACGGCGGCGAATCCACTGGGGTACCGCAGCTAGTGAGAGTGGGTTTTCGTGAAAAGTAAAGATCCCAGTTCTCCTGTAGTCGACTAGGATGATCGCAGGTGATTATTCTCGGCAGCTTTACATCCAGGCGTTGGGTTAACACTTCATTTACCGATTTCACAGGATGTGGCGTGATAGAATGACTCTTGACATAGGATCTGACAAGTAGAAATTAAGTTCGAAAACACCTAAACCTCTGTCTGTGCTTAGAACTTATATGACGTAGGCGGTACAGTAGGATGCCAGCGATGGTGAAACTCCATAAAATCATGCACATGTAATACGGTAGTTCAACCTGCTGAAAAACGCAGAACATCTTGCTTCATGCTTTACGAGGCTAAGCCTATCAGTTACCAAGATGAATAGTTACCACGATGAATTAACTTTACCGGGTGCCACGCGTAGAAATCATCAAGATACCTTTGGGAGTGCCTACGCTGGGCACGTTTTGTGTGTGTGTGTGTGTGCACAACAGGGCTGTCCTGGCGAAGGGGCAACACTACCACACATGCCGTATCCCTTCAAGACAACCTGAAGGCGAAGATTCGA
>NW_008649158.1:9208-10839 GCF_000247585.1 Phytophthora nicotianae INRA-310 | reverse complement strand
CTCTTCCTTTCCGCCCGATGCTGAATCGTCTTCGGCGGGATCCTCCATGGGTGCGTCTTCATCACCACTTAGACGGAAAATCACGTACTTGTCATTCCCTTGTCGGAGATATACTCCGTCAATTGCTTCGCTGGAGTCCGGGTTCGTGATCGTGAACTTTTTGTTGAAAACAGAATCTGTCGATGTTAACTTGGCGTTGGTACTGGCGAGAAGCGTGGCTAAAGTGGCTAGTATGACGTAGCCTACTCGCATACCTGTATGTCTTGGAACTCGAGAGGACTTGGCGTTGAGCGAGCAAACTGAAGACTGTGGAGGTCACAGCCAGCTCCCAGAGCTCTCGCTGGGCCAATTCATCATCGATGGTGATCGCATAGCTCGTGGTTTTATCTTGCCATGATTGTGATTCTGGGATGGAATCGTTCGGATTCTACAGATGCTCTGGACTTGATACCTAATATTTGATATTTTTGAAGAAGAAGAACAGGCTTGGACTGGGTAGCGTGAAGAGCAATAAAAAAAAATCCTTCGAACGGTATTAGTATACTTGGTTGCTCGATTATTGTGAGGTGAACGAGTAGGTTTGTTCTCGCCAGCAAGCTGCTAAATTTCATTTATGATCGCTCATTCGTGCTAATTCAATACAGCTGATGCAACACAAAACGAATTTACACGATTACGATCTAGTCGGTCACACGTAATCGCTTGAAGCTTACACCGAAGAGTTATAAAAGGGTTAATACTGGGAATACCTTTAGGTATCGACAACCCTAAAGGGGTTAATTTTACGGTACTGCGTAACTCGCTCGATGTTATCTCGCTCAACACTCAGTCGACCTCAAAATGTAGCTGAACGTTGAGCAAAGTAGCCTGTTTAAACATATTCTGGCGTCAGGTTGTTAATAGCCCGGACAATAAAATATAAAATTGTATTGACGTTTTTTGACAACATAATACGTTATTCCGTATCGGTAAAACCAATAATAAATTATTTAATTATTACACTATATTGCAAGGGTCATAACGGTGTAGTGGGTTGGGAACGACCCTACCAATCCACTACGCACGGATTCGAGACCCACACCTGTTACGAAGCTGGTGGCTGTCACTAGGTCCTTTATGGTCCTGGCTCGGGTCTCTTGCCACTCAAAATTATACGGCTGGCGTTGCCTGTTCCGGAGGCTTGCTTGCGGACGTTTCCGCACAGCTTGCAGGAGAACTGACCGACACCGCGGTCGGTGTAGAAGAAGCTTGAAATGGCTCGATGGCTCGAGAGGTGAACATGATGCTTGTACTTGTCAGAATTGAGAATGAGCAGTCATGAGATGATGCAGAACTGGGGTAAGACCTGTAGGAGCCAACCATTCGATATAGTCTTGGTCAACCACGAGATTTACTTTTGTCATTTTTTCCTTGTGGTAAGAAGTCAATACAATTATTACGGATGATATTGGAAATTTTACGGGAACCTGTGATTTCCAATAATACGTTATTCCGCAATATAATACCACAATTATTAGGATATAATTATTATATCCGAGCTCTGGGGCTGCTAGTATCGGTCTTTGGTCGCGAACTCCCGCAGTATTGCTAGCCACGCAATTTCTTGTGTGTGTGTGTGTGTGTGTGTGTGT
>NW_008649158.1:8503-9012 GCF_000247585.1 Phytophthora nicotianae INRA-310 | reverse complement strand
AGCTGGGAAGGTCATGTTGTGCTCTCGAATGATGATACGCTTACAGATAGATTTTTTGCGGAATCCGTTCATCATTTCTTTTTTTGTCGGTTTGACACAGTTCCACCCTTATAGATTGTATTGCACCGCGAGCTGTTGAAGCCTGCGAAGCAAGCGTTGACACTCAAACATCAATACAAGTCTACATCAGAGCATGGCCTACTTGCACTCGTCACCGGGTCACCGAACTAGCAGACTGGTTGGAAGAGGCAAATTGACATTACAAATATTTTTTATGTAGAACCCAACACCTCTAAAACTACGCGATTGATCTATTTCGTCACTTCACTTGGGGCTGGTTCGGCCAGTGAACAACCTACGAGTGCTTAGTGAAATGTACTGCAGTAAAGAGTTTATGTATGTTTTGGAAAATATCTGGAAATATCATTTTATACCCAATCAAATGGGCTTATAATGCTTCCTGCAAGTTCTATTACCACCGGAGTTGACCCCTTGAATCAAGTTTGGGA
>NW_008649158.1:4021-6223 GCF_000247585.1 Phytophthora nicotianae INRA-310 | reverse complement strand
TGGAGGCTATGCGCAAGAAGAAGGATCGCTGGAAAAAAGACAAGGAGGAGCGTCTGGAAGAGGAACGAAAGAAAATCGACGAGGAGGAGATGCGACTACAACGGGAGGCGCAAACCAAGCAAATTGAACGCGCCAATCGGCTGCTCTACGAACAAACCGATCGCATGAAAACACTACGCAGCAAACAACTTCTAACCGATGTGGTTCACGTGAGTAGTGCGACTGTGATACATGCCCTTGCTCTAATAAACTAACACGCAAGCCTATGTTACAGCACCGCACGCTTCAGCTTGAAGAGAAACAAATGCTTAAGGACCAGGACGACTTGACAAGTTACCATTATGACCAGCAGGTGGTTGCCCAGGTAATCGAGGGTGAAGCAGAGGAACAGCGTAAAACAAAGAAACGCCTCGAGGAAAATGCTAGACTAGCGGCAATCCAGAAACAACAGCTCGAAGAGTACAAGCAGCGCTACATCAACGAGCTCCGCGAGGTACGAATGCTTCAAAGATACCCTCATAGCCACAGTAGCTATCTACTAACTGCGTTCTTTCAATATGAACAGGAAAAACGAGAAGGCGAACGCATGAAGCAGCAGGCAGAGAAGGAATATCTAGACGAAAAGGAAAAAGAAAGGCAACGGAAGTTGCGTTTGAAGCAAGCGAGTGAAGATACGCAGCTAGCAAACCAGCGCCTACAATTGCATCGAGAGATGCAGAAAGAAAAGGAACGTCGTGAAGATCTCAAACGCGAGGAAGAAGAGCGCAAAAAGCAGTTGCGCGATGCTAAGCGGTTGGATCTACAGCGACAGAAGAAGGAAAATGCCCAGGCTCGTAAACAACGCATGATCGACCTCGCCACGAACAACCTCGTGAAACTGGAGCAAAAGAACGAGGAACGTCTTCAAAATCAGAGCAAGGAGGTGCGTAGCAAGGAAGATAAAATGCTTAAAGAGCGGGCAGATCGTCGTGCAGCCGAGCAGGAAGCTATTGCGCGTAGTCGGCGTCACCAACTCGACTGTAAACAGCGCGAGAAGGAGCGTGAGGCCCAGGAAGCGCTGGAATGTGTCGTTCAGTGGGAACAATTCGGTAGGCGTATCGAAATGCAATCCAAGCAAGAGGAACAGGAACGTCGGCTGGAAGATCTTCGACTTGCAATTGGACAAAAGCAGCAGGCTGATGCCAGACGTAAAATTCTCAAGGACGAACGAGCCGCTCAGTTACAGGACGATCAAGCTGCTCGTTCTGTCCTGGACCACGAGGATGATCGATTCAGGGTCGTGGCCCAGCGAGCACTCGAAGAGGCTCGGGAGCGTGGCTTGACGAATGTGTTTCCCATTCAAAAAGCGATGGTGGAGAAAAGGATCGACTTGCTACATGCATCAGGTTTCCGCGTCTAGCTGTAGTGGCTACCATTATTTTATATGAACATGCACACCTTTCTTTCGCTTGTTTTTCGCGTTGCTAGGCAATGGATTTCAGCTTTACGGATACAAACTTGCAAGCTTGCTCGAGTCGATCACGCAGTAATTGCAGCATTCGATTAAACGATTCATTGCGCGCAAAGGTTTCCCACCGCTCTCGCCTCGTTTAACGACATAAGGCTTTCAAACCTCCTGTTTGGTCCTCAAAAGTGCCTCACGTCGCTTGTATTCCAAGTAACTTTTGTTGAACTGAGATCCGACCAATGTAAGTGGCATGACAGTATAACAGGCACCGAAGATCATAGCCACGACAGCTACAAGCTTCCCCGAACTCGTCACAGGCTCCAAGTCACCATAACCCGCAGTCGCCAGTGTTAGGATAACAAACCAGAAGGCCGAAAAGGAATCATCAAAGCTTGAGAACTCCCCTTTATAGTTGACGAGAAAGCGTTTACCGGGCAAAGAACCTTCAAGCTCAGCTGGGAAGGTCATGTTGTGCTCTCGAATGATGCTTCCTTGGCCGTAAAAGTACTCCTGACCCTACTAAAGTTCGAACATGATGAAAGACAGAATGGTAGTCACGACCATCAGCATAAAATACGGGATAGTAAGTCTTGCCGACGACTTCGAAATCGACTCCCACAACACCTTAGTGACAGGGATAGTCTGTTGAATTTTAAAGATACGGGACAAACGTAGCAGACGCAGGAGCGTAAGAAGGTCTTGGGAGGCTGGCGGGATAACATAAATCGGCGTCACACCACTGAAGAAGCGACGAA
>NW_008649158.1:0-2691 GCF_000247585.1 Phytophthora nicotianae INRA-310 | reverse complement strand
TTGAAAATACGCAGCAATCGAAACAGCGGCATAACGACAAAGCTCTTCTCCTTACCGAAGAGTACCAGGTGGTAACACCAAGCCGGTCGCACGTTTCACCAAGAGATCCGCACCACACACTAACCAAGGATCTGTGTTGCTTCACCATAGCTCGGTGTCACTTCACCAACGAGTCTGCATCCATTACCAACCTGTCACCAGCCTTTCAATTGGCTTCACACGTCAAGAGGTTTCCTCGCTTAGCGTCTATGCCGCACCTCGCTGTGCCCACTCACCGCCGTTCGTCATTTCAGAATCTGCCGTCTCCTACGCAAGTGGTGGTGGATCCTGAGATACAGTCATTGTGCTTCCCGGCACTTCGTGTTGCACGGCGACCGACTAAGGCGATGGAGCAGCCCAACCGCGACGCAGCTAGCGGTGGCGAAGAGGAACACGACTACACATGGACGGAGCTCTGGCGATCCTACGAGGGCGATGCAGCCCGAGACACGTACCTTGCGTCGTTGCCGCACTACATGCGCAGGAAGAACGATCTCGTTTCCTGCTCGCTGAAGCACGACAGAGCTGAGGAGTCCCAACTAGCGCTAACCCCACACAGCATGCGCTCGGTGCTGACAGAGTGTCGGTCGCAGCGCTGTACGAAGGCTGCTAGCCAGGCGGCTGGCGAGGCCGCCAGCGAGACGGTTGGCGATATTACTAACGCAGCCGTGTGTTGGTGCCGCTACAAAGTGAACTCATGCCAGAGCAGCAACCTCGCCGTTGTGTTCCAGCAAGGGGAGCATATAATGGCAGATCCCGTTGTGCCGACCCCAGAGCGACCGACACTAACAGAGGAGATGAAGGCTTACATCGTGAGCCAGTTTACCAACGTTCCAACAACCATCGCCTACCGCCTGTTCAGCGTCATTGTCAGCAAGGTGAAGCGTGGCGAGATGCGTGGACCAGCACCACCCCGGCACAAAGTGGACAACTTCGTGCGTTGGTGGAAGAGAAGCAACCCCGCCGATGAAATGGCGCGTGTTCTCGAGATGTGCTACCAACGCTTGTATGATGAGGTTGGGATGGATGCTGAAAACCCGACAGGCACAGTGATCTTGTGCGATTCCGTCGTGAGGGGCGGCAGGCACGTTGCTTCGGTTGGGAACGGGAGTGAAGCGACCCCGTTTCGAGTTGGCATTACCTGCCACAAGCTTCTTCGAGACTACGTCAACGTTCAACTGTCTCCTGACGCAACGACGATGCTTCACGTCGACACAACTTTCAAAATCGTGAAGCAGTGCTTCCCAGCGATGGTTATCGGGTACTCGGATAAGGGTGGACACTTTTTCCCGTTGGCGTATTTTAGCATCTCGCGTCGACGCCAAGAGGACATTTCCTGATGCCTTAAACAGTTGATGAGGGTCTTCTTCGAACAGTTTAACATTGATTTTGCCCCCGAGTTTGTGATGACGGACGCCGACGGTGCCCAGCGCAACGCTATCCTGGCCCAGATATCCAGCACAAAAATACTCATGTGCTGGTTCCACGTGACCCAAAACGTGTTCAAGAAAGCCAAGGCCAAGGTGTCGAGCCAGCACAAACCAAGGACTTCTTTGTGGACATGTACGACTTGCACTATGCAGCCGAGGGCGAATATGAAGCGAGCAAACAGTCCGTACTGGATAAATGGGAGCAGCTGCCTTTCAACTCGGCGGAACACGCACTCGGGCATCATATTAAGACGATATGGGTCAGCAGCGCTGAGTTCGGGAATTGGCAGGTCTTCCACACGCCAACAGGGTGTGCCACGACGAACAATCCCCTTGAGCAGTACCACAGGACGCTGAAAATCAACTGTGACAACCCTCGGGCGACCCCGTTCGAGATGATGGAGTCCATGGAGCGAGCTTTTCTTTCTTTCGTCAGTGAAGGACACGTCTTCAGCAACACACCGCAGGTTTCGGATCGACTGCACAAGCTGTACAAGACTCTGGTGGAACGGCGGTGCATCTCAGCGACGCAGCTCCCAACAGGTCGCTCGCAGAACGAAGTACGTTTTGCTGTGAAGCAGCAGCCGCTGCCAGTGAATGCCAACGTTCCCAAGCAGTATGATCAATCGATCGGTTCGGTTAATGCTCGGCGCATGCAGATGCAGGACATGCCATCCGATGGCTGGGTCGTGGTTCCCGGCCGACTGCAGTGTGATTGTTGCTACTGCTGGAAACACGGTGTATGCCCCCACATCATCGATGCGTGCACTGCCGCTGGCGTTCTGTGTCCGGGACTTACACCATCGCCGAGGCGGTTCGTGACAAACGCTCGGCGCTCACGCCCTCCTGCAAGACGAGGTGGTGCTGCTCGTCGCTTGCAACTCAACCAAGCGTCGACAAATGCCAGCAGCGAGCGTTCTGACAGCTCCGTGACTGACACAGAAGCATTGGATGATGCTGCATCTTTGGTTGTGTCAGATCCTGCAACGTCTAATCGGGACAACCAAAACGCGCCTCCACTTACTACTGATGTTGATGGCGGTCTCGTTGGAGTTGATGTCACAAGCAGTGATAGCGCTGGACCCGTTGACACAAGTGTCAGTGGCGACGATGACGACACTCCCAGCGGATCGCTAGGCGTTGTCACTTCCGATGCGAATGCAGACGATGACATGGTCCGTGGACAAAGTCTCCCCCATGATACGGCTACTGCGGCCAGTAG
>NW_008649157.1:45433-47163 GCF_000247585.1 Phytophthora nicotianae INRA-310 | reverse complement strand
GTGGTCGGGATGGAAAGCCCTCAGTGTGTGTTTTACTCTATTCAGAAGCAGACAAGGGCCGTGCAGACGCTTTAACTACTGAAGGACGTGACTTCGAGGGTGCAGTATCCAACGGGAGCTCTCGTGGCGAACTGGAAGAAGTCGCTGCGTTCTGTGAAATGGCCACAGGCTGTCGAAAGGAGCTGCTGTATTCTCATTTTGGCTTCCGCTTTGATCCCTCTCATTGTGTCAAGAATTGCAACTGCGGTGAACCTCTTGATGCTGATAGTGAGTTTTGGCAAGAAGAGATTGGCTGTGAACATGACTCCAACGTGAACAAGTTAGACGAGGAGGATGGCATTTCTAGGGGTATTATTGAGTACCAGTACCAGAAAATCTTAACTGAGTCCAAGCGGTTGAAGCTTCCGAAGCGAGAAGCTCTATCACGTCGTCTTGTACGGGTAAGGTCGAGGTTTTACGCTGTGGATTTGTGCTGTTATAACGTGAAAACTGTCTGTTGTAGGATATTCTTGAGACTGCACCGGTATCAGAAGAAGAGATGGCAGGCATGCGAGGTGTCGGGCCTGCAAAAGCTTCGAGATATTTTCGCTTATTTCGCTTCGACTGAGTGACAAGCAGGAGGTTCTCTTTTGTTGGAACCCTCACGCGCGAACTGCGTGCTGGATGGGAGTTAGAATTCTCTTGGCCTTCGACACATTTCTGTAATCTTGCCAAATGACAAAAGTCCGACAGGGGCAGCCAGAATGAGGCACAAAATTTAGTAATACGACCTAAAATCCATCCCAATTATTCGGGTTTTAATCCACATACCAGGTACCATGGTAGTACCTTTGGTACATGTATTGCAAGCCAAGAACGAAGAAAATATCCAGTTCGTAAACACGCTGGCGACAATGATGAGCGCGAAAAACTGCAGAAATTGTGTACTAGTACGCGGAGGCTCCCCATTTCCTTTTTGGCTGTTTTTCGGGGAAGATGAATCGTTGTGTTCGTAACTGGAAGGTACATGTAAATTTTGAAATTGATCCGTAGAGTGAGCTGACGTGAGGATAAGCAATGTGGTGTTGACATGTTGTCGTTCATTTACGGCAGCGAGCTCCAGCTGTGTCCCACGCAGTGTCATGCATTTTTATTAGGATGTGGCTGTTGCGCCCAAGTGAGATGGAGGGGGTGAAATAGAGCGCAAATCAAAGCGGAGAAGACAAAAGAGGTGAGCCGGTGCGAGCGCGCCAAGCAGCAGGACCAGGCGGTGTTTGCGGAGGCAGCCCAGCGCCGAGTACCGCAGCGCCCCGAGCACTGCGCTCTCCAGGTGAGAGAATCTTTTTATTGCTGGAGCGTAGCGACTACATTTGCGACGCGTAGCGGAGCAAATCCTAAAGATTGATATGACATCCGTCCTGGTAACGAGAAGAAAATATCCTGGGTATAGTAAACTCGATGAATTCCTGTTGGCGTAGCAGCAAATGTTTTTTTATTAATACCATCTTCCTATATTCGTATTATTACTATTTTCTTTGCATTTTAGCGTCCAACTCTAACACCATCGAATTTCAGATTGGCTGAAACAGTCGTGATTGTAAAACTGGAGACTACTGTAGAGTTCTATGTTTGTCGGATCTTTTCGTGAATACATACAGAACAGTACCCAATGAAACGTGAGCGAAAAATCAGTCGATCTTGGGATCATGGAATCCATGATGGATAGGCAGGTAGGTTTTGTGGGACCCACA
>NW_008649157.1:41428-41863 GCF_000247585.1 Phytophthora nicotianae INRA-310 | reverse complement strand
TACCATGTACCAAGTATTACAAGAGTGACTGGTCACTCTTCATGTAACTTGGGTACACTTGGGTTCGTACCCCGTTACATTATTACTCTATTGGACGGATCCCTCAGCTCGAGCATACAGCTTTTGCAGGTTCAGTATCCCGAGAGTGGCAAACCATCGCAGTGTGTCATACTTCCGGGCCATGTATTATAATTTCTATGTACAGTCTCGCTTCTACATCTTCGTCACCAATTCCCATTCATGTCCGTGAAGAGAGCTCAAATGTACAGTCACCACTCACAGCAATTCCTTGGGCCTGTAGTGTAAGGTGACTATGCAAGCCTTGCTCACATTGCATTGGGCTTTTGCAGAGCACTCGCCCAGCTGGTACGCTACTCATGGAGTCCATGAGTAGTCAGTTCTAAAATCCATCCCAATTATTCGGGTTTTAATCCA
>NW_008649157.1:6092-8408 GCF_000247585.1 Phytophthora nicotianae INRA-310 | reverse complement strand
ATGGCTGAAAGCCAGGATCTCCAAAAGGAGTATGCAGATGCCAAAGGCAGAAAGAATATGGGACGGTTTGAGATTGGAGATCTTGTTTTGTTAAATGCTAAAAACCTTCCTACGCATGCAGTGTCTGCGGTCTTTAAGAACAAGTTGAGACCTAGGTTCATTGGACCGTTCAAGGTCGTGGCCAAGAAGGGCCTAGCGTACACGCTCAATCTTCCGAAGAAGATGCGTATGCACCCGGTATTTTACGTTGGCGTGCTTAAGCCATACCGGGAACCTGCTCGGGTGAGCTCTGAGGCGCTAGCGCCGGGTCGGACGAGGGCTGCGAGGCAGCAGGAGGCTGCGAGACAGCAGGGTGCTGAAGCCCAGCACCAGAGTCCGAGTACGCAGGATACTGCGGGGCAGTAGGAGGCTGCAGAACCATGGGAGGCTGCAGAGCCGCAGGGTGCGGAGGCACACGCGGCTGCAAGGCAGCGGGCGGCAGGGTCATCGGGGGTGGCATTGCCACAGGATGAGAGCCATACGCTGCATCCGGACCAACAGGTCCAGTTGAACCTGCAGTTGAGCAACTTGACGCTCAAGGTCCGCGGCCCGCTGTTGCGTCGCCTGAGGAGACTCGAGCCAGCCAACACGGCGCTCGACATCCCCGAGATCATTCGCTAAGCGATGAGAGGAACGGTCAACGTCAGCGACGTAGTCGCTCACCGAGCGAACGCGGCTCCGTAGAGAGAGAAACTCGACGAAGCTCGCGGCGCGAGAATCCAGCGGCTGCTCGGCCTCCTCCTGCTCTGCTCGACGAGCAAGGGGAGCTCCACTACCATGTGGAACGCCTGATGGCGCGGCGTCGACGCCAGGGTCATACGCAGTATCTTGTGAAGTGGCGAGGTTACCCTCATTCACAGAACTCGTGGGAGTTCGATGTGCCACTGCGGCAGGACTGCCCTGACGTCGTTGACGCTTATGATCGGGATCACCCGGTGACGGACCGCCCGAAGGGTGTGCGACGGAGTCGTCGGGCGCCACGCGCTTCCCACTGCTAGAGAAAGGGGCGACGACAGGTCGATAGCCGAGCTCAGGCTCTGACCTGTGGCTGGAGCAGCCAGCTCAAGTATGATCATCGGTGCTCGCAGCGGGAGCAGGAGGCAGGTGTGCCTCGTGGTGTTGGGGACATGGTCCCGACGGAAGCGGATGCTTCGTGTTGTGTTGGACGAGGTCCAAGCACAAGCGTCCTGATTGACACGTATTTGTTTCGAAGAAACTTGCTCAAAGAGCATTATCCAAGGTTGGAATTGCGCTGTTGCAGCGAAGGTGGTGTGTCCCGGACGGGATCGAACCACCAACCCTTGGCTTTCAAAGCCAACGCTCTACCATTGAGCTACGTGGACAATGCCCGTAAACGTGTCCTTGTACGGACTATTGCTCATCGTGTGCCCGGGTGGAATTGAACCACTGAACTGTGACTTTCAAAGCCAACGCTAGACCATTGAGCTAGGTGGGCGCTGCCCGTGGATCGAGTGAGTCCAAAGCCTTAGTCAAGGTAAGTGGACTGTGTACTCGAGGGTGGTATCGAACCACGGACCTCACGCTTTTCAAGCGAGCGCTCGACCACTGAGCTATATGGTCGGAGCCCAAGGTTCTGATGAACATGGAGCTCAAGGCTCTTAAGATTGGCTCACATCATGTTGGCGGCTCATTGAGCATGTGCCATGTTGGCAGTGTGGTGCCCGACCACGAAGGTATGTGTGGCAACTCTCGGAGCAGGCACGACGTGCGCAAAATGGTCTGGGATCTCGTGGCAACTTGATGCGCGACGCGCTGATGACGTTTGGTCGTGGGCCGCAGGCGAAGGGTTACGCGTCAGAGATGCAAAGGTGTTCGTGAGCTCGGAGAGCTGGAGAACGCAAGGATGAGGCGCAGTGCCCTCCGACGTCTTGGCAAGACATTGCCTCGCTGAGGTACTTTCGAGAACGGGTAAGTTCTCATCTTAGTGGGGGGAGAGTGTAACGGGGTTACACTGGTGTGGTGCACACATGGGTACGGAGTACCCGAAAAGTTAACAGATGCTCCGTACATGACTCGTAGAGTTAACGGTGGCCTCAGTACATAGGCTGAGGGCCACACGATTTGCATTTGATTAGGTTTTACTATGCTAGATAGTTAACCACATACATTAATCCCATAGGCGGCTTGCCGTAATAAAAGATAAATAAACAGTTTGGATTTCGAACACAAGGAGTAACGACCTTTTATTAGGGTCGTTGTTAGTAGGTCCCTTCGGATATTAAGGCCTATTAACCTTTATAAGGGGTTGAGTTAACC
>NW_008649157.1:1892-3447 GCF_000247585.1 Phytophthora nicotianae INRA-310 | reverse complement strand
GCTTCCTCATACACGCGCGCTAACGTGTAGGCCGAAGTAGTGGGCACACAGTGAGCCCATTACAATGTTGCCGTGGTGGAGGTCACAGTTACTAGTTTAGTACGTGACTCAACCTCGGCCGCGTACGAGTTGGACGCGGCGTGCTCCGAGCTGATCAAGTACCTGAAGAACCCGTCTGAGGCGGCCCGACGCCGATTGTCTCCGGCTTCACGTGCTCTGGTGGATCGGTACGGCCTCGATAGTGATCTACTAATCGATCGTTTTGATCGCGAGAACCCATCACGTATGGTCGTCCCACTGGACGACGTTTTTCGTGCCCGATCAGTGCACGCGTTCCACAACTCCCTAACGGGTGGACACCTCGGATGCGTAGAGACCTTTGCGTCTTTTTGGCGCGACTTCTACTGGCCGCATATGTACAAGTGGATGCGCAAGTGGGTTCGTCCTTGCAAAACGTGGCAACGCGTCAAGCCCTCACCATCGAAGCAAGCCCCGCTTCCGCATATGTACAAGTAGGCGCGCAAGTCGATCCGTTCCTGCAAAAGCGTGTCAACAGGTCAAGCCCTCATCATCGAAGAAAGCCCCGCTTCCACCTCTCCCAGTCATATCAGAGCCGTGGTCATCCGTTAGCATGGACTTCGTCTTCGGCCTCCCCCGCGATCCCCAAGATCGCATCGAGATCCTCGCCTTGGTCGGCCGCATCAGCAAGATGATCTAACTTGCTCCTGTTGCCGCATTCATGGTCGCGACACAGACAGCGGCGGTCTTTCTCGATCTCGTGTACTGCCTCCATGTGTTACCGGCGTCGATCGTCTCCGATCGCAATCCTCGCTCGGACGTGGTTGAAGATGTCCACCGCGTTACACCCAAAGACGGATGGTCAAACTGAGCGCGCAAACCAAGTCCTTGAAGACGCCCGAAGGAGCTACGCTACGTCGTTCAAAGCGTGGGGTTCTTTCTTGCCTATGGTAGAGTTTGCGCTCAATAACGTAGTTGAGGCGTCAACGCTCCTTACACCATTCTACGTGAACTACAGGCGTCATCCCCGTGCCCTTGGCCTCATCAGGAAGGAGCGCTTTCTCTCATCCGCCAAGGCCACGGGCGTGCCCGTGTCAGACGTTCCATCGCCCATCACCGCCCAATACTGCAATCGCTAACTTGGAGTTTCATCAGACTTGTTCTAAGCTGAGTGGTGTCTTTGTTCGGCATTTTTGTTTTGAAATGGTAGTACTCACTTCACCCTCCGAGGGAACCTCTGCTGCCGCGGCTCCGAACTGGCCGAACTCAAATAACCTACCTTTTAACAAGAGGTGCATTACGGATTGAGCGCGGTGTGCACGTGTAATCTTACGTGTCAGTCGAGGAGGAAAGTCACGTGAAATGGCATATCCAAGGATATGAATTGCCTTTGAATTAGTATTGGTTGCGTTAATATCGTTTTCGTTACTGCGTAGTACGCAAATCAAAATAACACTGTAGCATAAGAGTATGAAAGTGGGATCGTATCAGGATTAGTTAACAGTTTCGTGAACGCGGGATTGTCACTTTGAAAAAA
>NW_008649157.1:1302-1792 GCF_000247585.1 Phytophthora nicotianae INRA-310 | reverse complement strand
AACCAGAAGGACTTACGTAAGTGGCTTGGCTTAGCCAACTACTTGCATAAGTACAGCGAGAATTATGCTGATATCGCTCGGCCACTGTCCAATCTTTTTAAGAAGGATGCACCTTGGTGCTGGGGCGTCATTCATGACGAAGCCTTCAAGGCTGTTAAGGAGAGCCTTCTTCATGCGCCCATCTTGGCGCTTCCGGACCCGTATCGTCCGTTTAGCGTCGTCTGCGACGCCTCCGATTTTGCAATCGGGTGTGCTTTACTAGAAGCAGACGCCGAAGGGCGTGAACGCGTTATCGCGTTTGAGTCTCGGCAGCTCAAAGCTGCTGAGAAGAACGATCCAGTTCATGACAAAGCGCTACTTGCTATGGAGTATGCTCTACTCAAATTTAGAGTACATTCACTCGGCTCTAAGCCCTTTGTGATCTATACAGAGCATGCGTCTTTACACACTGCGACTCAGTCGCCTCACCTCTCACAGAGAATGGCAAGAT
>NW_008649157.1:0-524 GCF_000247585.1 Phytophthora nicotianae INRA-310 | reverse complement strand
TGGATTTGTGTAATATTTTTATTGGCTATTATTAAACCCCAACTCGGAGAATCAACTGTGATGCCGATGATGTGTGGTGGGGCATACGCGCACTTTGCATAGAGGAAGTGCTAACGGATAGGTACTACACACGTGAGCTTAAGTTCACTGTTCCCGGCCTCAAAGGAAACGGCTTCAAATTGAGAAGAGTAGTTTCAAAGACTGGTGTATTTATAGGTAAGCCTAGCTTGGTCTCTAACGCAAACTATAAGTCACCCATAGTGAAGCTATGTAGGTATGTAATGGTTGGCTCCTTGAGTATCTTGTACCATGAACCAGGTAATTACAAGAGTGACAGACTACTCTTGTGACGGAGTCACACAGTACCTTGCGCTGAGGAAGTAGGCTTCCAAAAGTATACAAACTCTAAGTGAACAACAGTTCACGTGTCCCTGTTCTGAGGGGACGAAGTACTCAATAAATGGTACGTTGAAGACTGATTGTATTTATAGGTAAGCTTAGCTTGGTTTATAATACAAACTATA
>NW_008649156.1:49472-50795 GCF_000247585.1 Phytophthora nicotianae INRA-310 | reverse complement strand
CAGTACTTACGCAATCCCTTAATGATTTTGACGAACCTCCAGCAATGCTGTCGTGTTCCCGTGGTTCTGTGAGTTGGTCCCTCCAGTCGCAACAGTCGACGCCATTCGGTGAGAGCTCGTCTCCCTATCAGGAGATCGTATCGGCTGGCCCAGACAGGTTTGTCTACCGCCGACGAAGCTTACCATGACGTAACCGCAAACACATCGAATCACCCGACCAGACAAAGGACCGGGGAGTCCTTGCTTGTCTCAAGGGCGGCACACACCTGAATCCCACCGCGAATGCACGGATCCGTCGCTGATACCATAGGAAATCACCGTCATCAGTTACTGTTGATGCCCATCCTAGAAAATACATTCTCACAGAGTGAGAGGAGTCGCGAACAGCTGGATGACATGACTTCAAACAGGAGAACTTTTTAGGACATTCTATTAAAGATTTGGGAACTATATAGCGTTCGTGTGTTGGCCCTTACTCTCTTCAAATCATATAATCCCTTATCTTCATATACAAACATCAAGTTAACTCAGTCTGGTCCGTGCGTGCGTCCCATCCGGATACCTACAACCAGTCGAAGACCGCTCTTGGCGTGGTCCACACTACTGTGACGCCACATCGTCACATGAGCCATCGCCGGCAATACCAATTGATCGAATAGATCAAGAACGATTGCTGGAATGGTCCGGCGATGGTCCCAGACTTGATCCAGTGGGCGTTGGAAAATTTCCAACATCACAATCTCCTATTGCGGGGACTTCTACTGCCACTCTCTCAATTCACCCTAACAAATACAGAGCAGAATTTTCCCTGAAGCATACAAGCGATTCAAGTGTCGTGGTAAGTACCTTATCGTTAGTTGTTTTGCAGGGTATGCCTACCAGCAAACAGCGACCTTCCTGAAGTTAGCGTTCGTTTCTGGTCAGGCCAAGAGAGAAGTAGTGTTTTATTTAGGTTTGATCCCTATTTGAGGGAAGTTGGTTCGGTTCAGTCCTGATATTAATAGTTTGAGTATTGACCGTATACTCTAGACCACTTTTAACCCGAGTTATTCTCGGATGCCCCCGTAAAGAGTCAAAGGGACTAGGCGACCTTTTGCTGTTGGTGTTACGGGGTATTTTAGAGAGAGAGAGAGAGAGAGAGAGAGAGAGAGAGAGAGAGAGAGAGAGAGAGAGAGAGAGAGAGAGAAGTTAAACGTACAGTCGACGCTCGTGCCTGTTGCGTTTGTGTATTTTGCCTATACACGTAAATAGTGAGCGAAGGACAAATCGGCTCTGGGTGGGTCGAACTAGGTCCTTACAGGTCCCTTCAGTTACGTCCCAACT
>NW_008649156.1:46536-46996 GCF_000247585.1 Phytophthora nicotianae INRA-310 | reverse complement strand
CCTGGTACCATGTACCAGGTATCTCAAGAGTGACTGGGCACTCTTCATGTAACTTGGGTACACTTGGGGTATTGTACCCCGTTACAGGTGGGAAGAGGGAACCAGCGATCTCGCAGATTTCGCTGATCCCGCTACACCACATATCCACTCAAGCGACGTGGTTTGTACATTCTGTTCTCAAATGTGATGGCACTGTCCCATAGGCTAATAAGGAGATATGGCCATGTACTCGCGCTGACGCAGAAACGGGACTTTTGGAAGTTTCTGCAAGAGCGCAAAGGATATGTTGAGAACAATCCAGAGCCGGGTTTCCCGCTAGCCAAATACCAGGATGGTATCGTGGACGCTGGGGGAGAACTGTTCCAGGTAGCTTCGTATGTTACTAATTTATATTTCTGTATAACTCACGTTTTAGCAGAAGGCGCATCCGTGATTTGACCTACTTCTAGCTATGGTCCCT
>NW_008649156.1:39200-41820 GCF_000247585.1 Phytophthora nicotianae INRA-310 | reverse complement strand
TTAGTTCCACATGCCAATGATGACCTGAGCATGGAAGGCATCCCAGGAGAATTAACGATACGGCATCCATTTACGTCGGTCAAACGGCCTGTCGCAATCGAAACTGTCTTCTTGCCGCAAAATAGTCTCGATCACATTAGAGCGGCACTGCTCTCCGCCAGTAAATCTCCAGAAAGTTTTGCTCATGAAGGCAACCGAAAATGAGGGACCATTCTTGCAAGAAGAAGACGAAACACAGGAGCTTCGATTAATGCACAAGGTAAAAGCGCATCTAAATAAAACTTGAGCTAGCAGTATCTCAAACTCTGCCTGGCCGATTTGAGATGCATTGCCTCGAGCATTTTGACCTGATGCAATATCAGTTTGAGGAGATGTCGCTGGCTCTGCAGCATGCGTAGGTCCCAAGTATACGGTGCGTTGGTAGTGCTTATCCATTGGTATCATATTTGGACATTCAAGAACTTATTCCATCTTGCAACGCGCAGGTGCCGGGCTTTCGGTGATTTTGTGGCAGTGGAGACACATTACGGACGGGGGATTCTGGTCCAGTGCTTGAAAGTGAGTCCATATTGAGTCTTCTGTGCGGTCTGCCTTGGAACGAGGTGAAGCTACTATGACTGAAGAAACTCTACTGTCGCTACCCCCGAGCACGCGCTGGACTATCATCATGCCTTAAAGAGCGCGAATTCACTGGCGACCTTGGATGGGTGGGGAGATCTCAGGGCCCGAGACGGTCGCTGAACCGATGCAGGAAAAGCTATACTACCTGACGGTGCAGCATGCTGGCGCCTGCCCAGTGTACTACCTCCTCGCTAAGATCTTGGAGACCAGCGTAGCAAGCGTCTCGTCGAGAAAGATGGTGTCTTATGAAATGACTGGGTAGGAGGAAGCGAACGCGATCGTTGTGATGCTAGCGTTCCTATGGCATGCCGCGTTGATCGCGGAGACGCGTGAGCTAATTGAATCGAACTAGCGATAGGAAACGCTGGAGAGAGTAGTGCCTGCTCTCCTTGGTCCATGGTGCCTAGATACGTCATGCTGGTGGGCACTGCGACGCAAATCTGACTATACCACAAGGTGGGGGAAAGTGAGGGAATTCCGAGCATTCCGAATTCGAGTTCTCGCAAACAACACAACTTATGACGCAGCATCACGTGAACTTCTTACCGCCGATATTCACTGGCATATCCGGTAGGTGAACCGCATCCCACACGCCACCACGACCTTGAGGCTGTCGAGCTTAAGTTATAGGGTCAGGAAATCCGACGCGTCCGTGGGACGATTCTGAATTGTGTCATTACTTAAAGTGATAAGGATGATTTCTGTAGCTTGGCTTGAAGCCGATATGACTTGACTACTGAGAGACGAGCTTTCGTCCAGTTCATCGCCTTCATTCCGGGACGTACGAACGCAGATGTCGCTACAAAACCTACTCAGGACACAAGCGATCAGACGACGGTGATAGTGTGCTCATAGGTACAGGCAGATCGTCGTACCACTTAGATACATCCTCGACGTTACAATGCTCACTACTGCAAATATGGTGAACTGATCGACCTCAAAATAAGCATGTGGATGTTTGAGCTACGTCGAACAACGTACAGCCCTTTTTGGCGCACCACATGAGAGTTGGTCTTGAGCTCCAGTAGGAGTATCGCAAAGTGAGAAGAAAACTCAGATCCTATCGGGGTCTGGAAGGCTTTTGGCAACGCTTCAAAAGATCCACAAGGGTCTTCCAGGAAATTATTACATTTTTAATAATATTACTGCGCATCCAGACTAACAAATTCGATGTTTCCTTCAATGGTCGATTTAATATGTATTATAATATATTGTGCCTTTCACTTGTTCTGCGCTCATTATTCTGTCGTAATTCCAGCTCGCTCTCGATGCTAAATCCAGCCGGTTAAAAATAATTTTACAGCTGCAAATCCCCAATAATCCGAGGCGAATGAGTGGCACTCAGAACCACAAACAAGCGAAGTAAGACGAAAGGAAGCGCGCCCGAAGCGGACTACTGCGATGCCCTTGCCTACTAACTGTTGTGCCACTTGTTTCCTTCCGGCGTGTTGTATGCAGCGTGCCGCAGCTCGACACCCCTCCGCTCCCGCTTCGCGCACGTCAAGTCGAGCCCCACAGCCTCTCAAGCCGAAGCTCGGCCTTGTGAACTGGTCGCGCGCTCTCAGATCTCTCGTCGGCTAACTGTTTTCTCGCAGGAGGCTGTGGGAAGTGGGAAGTCGTTACAGGTAAGATACGGGCTGAATGATGCTATCTTCTGGTACTTGATCAGTTCTAAAGGTATTGTATGCGTGTTTTAGCAGTTTAGGTGTGCATTGGACCATTTGTGGGACCCTGAAGCAGCGTATCTCCGATGAGCTTGAGTCTACCAGCAACATTAGCTGTTGTATTGACTATAAAGGTGGGCGAGCTCTTCGGCAGCAGCAGAATCAGCTATGGAAGCCCACAAATGCTGGCGTTTGTTGTTGATGATGGCTACCTCGGGTTTCGGGCCCGTGTGCGTCGGTGTGTCGATAAGTTAAAAGAGATTGAGTGGTCTGAAACTGGACCAATCTTATTGAAGCCTACTAATAGTGCTTCACAAGCAAAGTTCGCGCCGCTG
>NW_008649156.1:0-3146 GCF_000247585.1 Phytophthora nicotianae INRA-310 | reverse complement strand
CTGAGAGCGGCAGTAGTCGTCCCAGATGCTCGGTTCACGGCCGGAGTCGTTCCAGGCTCCCTCCACTTGGAACGCGGCGGTTGCCGTGCCGAACAAAAACTCGGGCGGGAAGCAACGCGTCTCAAAGGCAGCAATTGGACAATAGATGCAGCTCAAGAGGCCCAGACATAGCGTGGCGGCGGTGAAGACAGAAGGCCGCATCGGACGGACGCCTTGGCAGGAGGTTCGAGAATGACCGGTTGGTCATTCGGTACTGCAATACCTTCAGCCCATCCTGATTACCGGACGGTTGGGTATACTATCATGTGGGCCACATAAATGTCATCGACTATTGAAGTTTAGATTGTGGACGTTTGTGGACACATGCATGTAGCTACGCCTTAGATCATGTTGGCTTGCAGTAGCGGGTCTGTCTCGCGAGGAAGACGGCGCGCACTGGGCGATGAGAGCTGCACCATGATGTTGCGGCCAACGACGGTCATGGCGGTAAGGGCCACAACGGCGAGAACACCGATGATGCTCAGCATCCAGCGCGAGAACGTCTGTTCGTTCACGCTCTGTAGTTCTTCCTGCGTGACTGGGCGTTCATACGTCCAGCCGTCGAGGCACCTGGTCTTTGCGACGTGGCTGAACCACTTGGCAGCAGGCCGGGGGATACGTTCGAGCCCCGTCGCCTTTGGCTCGTACTCTTCGTCTCGATCACCTGCGTTGGACGAGAAATTGACATAGTACAGTCCGAAACGAGGCGAGAAAGAGCCCCACTCATAGTTATCCAGGAACGACCAAGCCGTGTAGCCGATGATCGGGATCTTTTCCTCGACCAGACCCTTGTAGACCTGCTTGACGTATTCCTGCACGTACCACAACTGGTCAAAGTTTTCGATCTCTTCATTGCCACACCAGCCATTCTCCGTGAGCAGAATGTCGGCTGTGGGGTCTGCAGCGTGTAGCCACTTAATTGTCTTCAGGTATCCGGGTGGGTAAGCTGTAAACCACCCGCAATTAAGCTTACCGTGACGGTCTTTGCTCGAGTGACGAGAGCCTGGTAGTTCGTTTGAGTGCGAGATGTCGACACCAAGGTCGCGTTCCCAGCCTTTGCCTAGCTTCCTGCATGGTGATTTCGCCTTACGTGACACTCCACAGTCCGTCACGAGCTTGGACGAGTAGTGGTTAAGCAGGTGGAGGTCGTATGATCCCTTCAGTAGCGCCGTCTCTTCGGGCGTGAATCGTGGCAAGCGATCGCCCACCCGTTCCCGCATGATGGCAGGATAGTCACCAGTAACAAGAGGCGAGAGGAACCAACCCAGTTCGAACTGCATCTTTCTTTCGGCTGCAGCGACATCGAGCGGGTTGTTCTCGTCGAGCGGATATGCAGCATCCGAGTTCAGTGTGATGCCGATACGGGCCTTTTGGTGGAGAACGGGTGGAGAGTTCGCCTTTAGATCTCGGAAAGCTTTCACTGCGGCAGCGTGCGAACGAAGCACGTTGTGAGCCACGATGTACGCGAACGTTTCGGACTTTTTCAAGCCAGGAGCTCCTGCACCACTAGCGTATCCGGCAGTTGTGAAAGTCAGCGGTTCATTAAACGTCGTCCACATGTCCACTTTATCTGCCAGTTCGTGGAACATGAGCGTTGCGTACTCTACGTAGTGGTCTACAATGTTGGGGTTCAGCCAGCCTTGAGGAGAGAGTTCGGTGTGTAGTTCGAGTGGCAGATCCCAATGATACAACGTCAAGATCGGTACGATGTTGTTGGCGTTGAGCTCGTCGACTAGGGCGTGGTAGAACGCAAGACCCTGAGGGTTTGGTTGCATGCGTTTGGTCTCTGGATTCCAGTTCATGGCTCTCGACCACGAGACGGAGAAGCGCGAGGACTGCAGACCGGTCTCGACCATGAGCTTGATGTCGTCTCGGTAGCGATGGTAGAAGTCGTCGGCGACGTTTGCACACGCCACCTTCTTCCTATGCTGCGTGCGGCAGAATTCGTCCCAGATACTAGGAGTGCGGCCGCCTTCATTCCACGCACCCTCGACTTGGTACGCGGCGGTGGCCGATCCGAACATGAAATCCGCTGGAAAGCAACGAGGCGCGTCATCGGCAAAGACCGTTGCGCCTGCCAACGCAGCGCCGAGGAGGTGAAGAAGTCGCATCCTGTCAGTTCGAAGAATCTAGATGAGGGACCTGGCGTAAATGGCAGCCGCCGGTTCGCTTCGAAGATATCGCCAAACGGAAGTTGGATTTGATGTCATAAAGAACTTTTTTTTTTTTTTTCTTTTTTTATTGGAGCGATTCCCGCAGCCGTTTGAACTGGTTCAAATTCATAATTAGCCCTACCCTCAACAAAAAGGGACGTTCTGTTACAGACGCTGCGAAGCCCCCCCCCCCCCCCTCGCTTTCAAATAATGAGTCTGCGTCTGCGCATCAAGTTCTAACGGTAACGTCCTGCGATTTGCTGTGGCATTCGAAATTGCAGTGAGCCCAGTAGCTATGAGTCATAACGAGGACTACCGACGTGATAGATACGTCTCTCGCCAGTACGCGTACAATCGAGATGGATCTGACTCACATTGGTACGACTCAACACGTGGCAGATATGGTAGTGACGGCTATAATGATTGCAGTCGATCGGATTCCCATGGCTACGGATATCACCGGGATTATGACGTTTCCTCGCAGTACGGAGGTGGAGCCTCGAGGTACAGCGACTCTCCTGGGGAACACGACCAAGGTCACAGTGGCTATGATCGAGGATACGGCGACTACGGTGAGGGCTACAATGATCGATTCGGATCGCATGGAGGGTACGCTAGCTGGGGGAACCAAGGTGGCCACGGTAAAGGGAGAGATCGAGAACGCCATGATCGTAGCTATGGAGGAGATAGAGGCGGTGGCCACGGACGTGACGACCGTGGCTACGGCCGGCAACGAGACTATGGAAGCAACGATCGTCCTGGAGAAGAAGATCGTGGTTATGATGGAGGCCATCGCAACCGCGACGGACGCGGAGAAAGGGGCCGGAGAGGCGGTCGTGGAGGCAGTGGCTCTCAAGAAGGCCCTGGTGCAGGCTTTATCTCTGGCTCTGGATACGAGCTGATCGGAAACCCCATCTCCGACCCTCGCGTAGAAGAAGAATGGAGTGGTCGAGC
>NW_008649155.1:45144-47159 GCF_000247585.1 Phytophthora nicotianae INRA-310 | reverse complement strand
TGCACACGAAGTTTGCGCTCCCGTCTGGGAGAAAGTCGATTGCAAACTTCCAGTAAACCAATCCAGCGTACACTGGATGCCGATCGTTGCAAAAGTCCGCTACAACAAGAAAACCACAGTTTACATCTACAATCCCCTTGGAGGATCAAAGCACTTTTGAAAGTCGAATGGGGAGACAGATGATCCCCTTTCTAGTGAGATTGTATGAGAACTACAACCTTTATGGCCGACTGGAATACACGAATCCGCGAACCAAACCAGAGCATTTGATGCTCGTTGGCATTTCCTGAAGTGAAGAAAGTGTGACTGCACAACGCCAAACAACCGGATAGCCCAAGCTTTGGAGTCATGATGATTGCTCAAACAGAGTCAATTTTGAGCAATTTGACCGGTTTCAGACCCTTACAAGGGTACAGCAGACTACACTGGAGTTCTGAGGCTTTGTTGCTGTGCATGACGTCCTATTGCACCGAAATTCCACCACCGCCCGAGCGCTTTGCAAGATACATCAAGACCCACGAGAATATCAAAGCTTTCTTAGCACAAAGCAATCCGGCGAATGAGATTGTGAAAAGATCTGAAGTCATAGGTATGATATGATTCATATGTTTTGTGCTGTTTGTATCTCTGATGCTTGCTTACAGGAGCTAGATGTAGCTTCGAGCAAACTAGTTATAATTTACCACGTTTTGCCTCAAACATCTTGTGCAAAGGAATCTTATTTGTCTAAATGCAATTTTGTACATGCGTATTTACATAGAGACATGTGGCTGTCTTTATCAAAATGATTGTTGATCTTCTTGCGAGGTCGTTGTGCTCGCGTTTAAGCGGACTTCATACTTAATTGTATGCCACAGGCTCTTTGGCAAATGTCGGCTCTTTCACATCAGACGCAGTGCGTCTTTCTTCACCGAGCCAGGGGTCTCAGACAGTATTAGGCTGTTCAATGCCCAAATGCCCCGCTTCAACACAGTCTTCCAACGTCGTGAATTATTATACACAGCTTCAGTGGTTCTTCCTAAAATTAAGCTACTAGACGGGGTTGTAGCACTCAGTGGATTCCGGGTTCAATCCTCGGCGTGTCGAACTCTTTGTTCGACTCACCTCCACTTGCACGCTGTGCTGTGACGCCTGCAGACACACCGCAGCATCATGCTCTCCGCGTGGTAAACACTACCTTGCCCTTTTAAATCATTTAACTAGCTTTATTAGCCATCATGAAGCCCATGTGCACAGATACCAATAACATGCTTCATAGAGGTGTCGTAGCTGTTAACATTTTCCCCGCATTATGTAATCTGGCCTCGCGGAACAACTGTAAAATAAAATGCCAATTCGGACCGGTTTGTCAATTAGGGGCCGGTTCATTTCGTCAATGAAAGACTCCAGTTTTGCATTGAATAATTGTACTTGGATCAGTCATACGGTACCGTATAAGATACAAACAGGATCACATAGCAAAATCAACACACTTCAAGGGCCCCTAATTGGCATGACCGTTAGTATTCTCGGTGTGCTTTCTTAGTTGGATCTATTGTGTTTTATGTATTCGTGGAGCGAAGCCATTTATTGCCTATAGAATCCTAGACTGGTGTCCTTTTTCAATGATTCCAAACTCTTTGACTTGGAGTTTGAAAGGTAGGTCCCGATACCACTTTCAGATTTATTCTTTGAACTGGAGAAAGAACAAATCTAGGATCCCAAACTGCGGGAATCGCTCCAGTTAAATGTTCAGAAATAGCCAGAAAATCGACAAAATCGACAGCTTTTGATCAGTACCCTCGGTGCCATTTTGTTTTTCCTAGAACCTTGAGGAGGTCCTTGCAGCACGTCTCACGGCAGTACCCGTACCAGTCACGCCCTGTACGCTCGCACAGCTCGGCCATCTCCATCGCTTGTACTTGAGAGAGCCGCATGCACCACGCCACGGGGAGACGAATCGCATGATGTAGCTTCAGTTTGACCTCGTTAAGGAAAGAGCATGTAAGCCAATGGATTCTTCCTTTCCATCGGTA
>NW_008649155.1:40837-42604 GCF_000247585.1 Phytophthora nicotianae INRA-310 | reverse complement strand
ATTCTCTCTAGTTCACATCCCAATCAGGATGGCACTGCCCACCATTAAGGGCACGAAGAAGAAGCAAAAACAATATACGCGCGTACGTGTCGAATATAGCCACAAGCAAGACACTATCAACTACATTCAAGCCGAATACCCGCATTTTCGATACAATTTTTTACCTACAGAATCGTTAGAGCGAGTACACTCTCGTAAGGCAACCTCCAATACGGCTTCGGCGTTAGTTTGAAATGCCATGTTGGCGTGGTTGATAATCCACCGCTTCAGAAGAGAGAATGACACCTCTATAGGATTTAATTGTGGGCAATACGGAGGAAGAAAGAAGAGTAGAGCACTCGTTGAGTGTACTAACTCCTCTAGCTCATGATACATATGTATCTTTGCGTTATCAAAAACCACGATACTTCTTGGAAGAGGCCACCGATTCAACATTGGTGCAATCTTTTCACTAAAAGTCTTGTGGAACTCTCTACGCGAAAAAGTTCCCCTCGTCATCTCACAAGCAACGAATCCTGTCGTATCTATTGCTGCCAGTACGGAGACTCGCTCCCCCCGTCTAAATGGCAGTTCTACCACCCCTCGGCGACCACGCGTACCGACGCATACAGTCACGACCGGCTTTTGCTGTCTCGTCCAGGAAGACGATCTGTTCTGGTCCAGCGTAAAACGGAAATAGCTTGTTGTAGTACACCGCAATTTCTGCCGGAGCAGCCTCCCTTGCCCGTTTGCTAAGCACCTTACGCGTGAGGTGAAGATCGAACCGGAGCGCTATACAAATTGTAGCTTCAGAAGTGCTCCTCAGTGTAGGAAAGCGAGTCCTCAGTGCTGATCGTAGCTCGTCGATATAGAAACACGGATGAGACTAAGCATATTCACGGACAAATTGACACACGTTTGAAGGCCATCTTGACGTGCGATACTTTCGTCCATTTCCGTTGGCGGTTCGAGTGTCCGCCATTCGCTATTATCTGGGCCCAACCCGTCCATCTATCCCACAACTCATCCTCGAAGTCGCTAACCCTTTCAAATATGTTATTCGTCGAGTGTCTAAGTCGTTGTTCCAACTTTGATAAGTCGTTGAGATATGCAAGAGCTCCGCCAAAATGCACGAAAGGTACATTAGTTCATAATATATATTGCTGTGCTTATCTTTCCGATAAATCTCCATTACTACCTCCGTGCGGAAAATAATGAGCATTTCCAATCAAATTACATCCTGTTCAAAATTTATACCTTGCAAAGTTTTTGAATTTTGAATCTCCCGCCCAATCTTCCCGCTGGACCTCTCCCCCCAGTTTCAAACCGGAGCGGCAATGAGCAGATCACAAGCGACCGACGAAGAGCACCAAGCTGTGTGGGAGATGCTGCTTCTTCACAGCAATGGAGGGGTGCTGAGGCACGGGGATATCGGGCGGACCGCCGCCTACTTTGATCTAAACCGCTGTGCTGTTTCTCGTATTTGGGAGCAGGGCATTAGGTCTATGGGTGAGCGAGTAGCTGCAGTAGTCAAGTCGAGAAAGCACGCTCGGGGGCGAAAGAAGAAGGACCGCGGGGAGCTGTGCAAGCGTCTCGCCGAGGTGGCAGTGAATGATCGTGAGAACCAGCGTGCTGTACAAGAGGGGTCAGGCGTGAGCTCGTATCTCGTGCAACAGCTCATCAAGGAGGGTTTCTTACGTCGTGCGCTGAGGCAAACTCGCCCGCTGCTCACGCCTTCGCATAGACTCAGGCGGCTTCGGTTCTGCATGGATCATGTGATCCCTCAGC
>NW_008649155.1:8034-9584 GCF_000247585.1 Phytophthora nicotianae INRA-310 | reverse complement strand
ACCCGATCGCGACGTTTATCTTCTCGGCACTGGTATTGTTTACAACGGTCGGAATCGTTCGTGACAGCCTCCACATTCTGATGGAGGGAAGCCCTGAAGGTATCAACACCGAAGACATCGAGTTCGGACTCCGAGCATGTTCGTCGGTGGTAGGAGTACACGATCTGCACATTTGGCCGCTGAGTGCTGGATTATCGTCACTGAGTGTGCATATCGTCGCGGACGATGTCGAAGTCGCGCTGCATGCAACCCAGCATTATCTTCTGTCGAAGGGTATTACGCATAGCACCATCCAGACTGAGAAGACGTCATCGTTATACCCTCACAATTGCGCTTCCGATCTGAAGTGTGGTCAGGTTTTGGTAGCGGCAGCGCAAACCTTGGGCTAAGCTTGGTATTGCAACAACCGCTTCGAAATAGTTACTTACTCGCGTTCCTCTGAAATTTATTTCATTCTGCCTGAGCTTGACGGAGGTACCGTCAAAGAATAGCAGTCCTTTTGAAGCAAATAGTTTGGAAAACTTATTTTTTTAAAAAATAAATATAGTTTATTTTCGTCTCGTGGGACTCAATTATAAAATACATTTTATTTTTCTAAGAACGCTTTAAGCTTATAAAAATTAGTTTATCATACTGCGCTCTGAAATTTCGAGCACTGCATGTTAACAAAAACTATAAAACTGTGCAAATAGCGCAGGTGAATGGAACTCGAGTGATATTAGTCCCTTGCAGCGATATCGTACAGCATGACCACGGTAAATTACACCACGGAGGATCTAAAGAGTGTTCCGTTCGTGGGCAAGACGTCAGGTTACTCTGTCACCTTTTTGCTTGGTTTACCTCCTTTTCCTATCAACTGTGCGGCGCTTGCGCGTTGTTCTTGGCCCAAACTACTTAGGTTCCTTCTCGACAGTATACGAACGAGAACAAACAACTACAACACTTTAAGTCCCTCCTGTCTTCGATTAGAAGACCGCATTTAACCGCAGAAGTTCGTCGAACTGGCAAAACAATTGGAGCTTCGACATTGGCAAGAATGCAGGTCGGGTACCTGGCCCTTAGTCTACTCACAGCATCCTCTAATAATATCGTACCACAACTAGCTGAGTGAGTAGCATTACAAATAGAGATCTGGACTTCTAGAGAAAACGCCGTGCAAATCTGGCGGTTTCTATACAAATCGGCGTGCAAAATGCACGGTGAATTCCCAACATGCAAAAATGACTGGTATACAAAAGTCTAGTATAAGCGTTGACATGCAAAGATGTACTAGAAATCGCCGTGCAGTTTGCACTATAATAATTTTGAACGACAAACAACAATGCAACTGGGTAAAAGGCAAGAGGTTAATTAATTAGTGCCTTAAGCTTGTGTGCTTACGTCCTCCACGACAACTGATCCAACGTTCGACTCCTCCCCATACCTGAAGTTGACGCGAACGGAAGACGGCCTTTAATCTGCTCGAATAAAAGCCTTGCTGCATCAGAAGAGTTATGAGCTCGCTTAAGTTCTTCTTGTGTCAGAAGTGCTTCGATTAGCAGCATCACACG
>NW_008649155.1:3481-5084 GCF_000247585.1 Phytophthora nicotianae INRA-310 | reverse complement strand
CAACTTACATGATAACGGACTGAGCTCGTCCACTCCAGAGCTCACCAGAAGCCATTCTCCAAAATGGCGACCACGTCTCACACCAAAACAAGTTCCTTCGGCTGGGCTCGGGCGCTGCTCCGTCCGTGTTCCAAGAGTCACCAACCAAAAGATGCTGCTTTGATCGAGTCACCACGCCGCATCCCGCTATCTGATAGCGCCCAGCGTGCCCAGCGGAAACTACAGTTGGCGTGTGTGTGCTCCGTCTTTTTCATGGTCGCTGAAGTCGTTGGTGGTTTCCTGGCCGGCAGTCTGGCCATCATGGCGGACGCCGCTCACTTGCTTACCGATGTGGCGGCATTCTGCATCTCGTTGTTTGCTATCTGGATGAGCACCCGCCCGGCTACCAATCGATTGAGCTACGGTTTCCAACGCACGGAAGTTATCGGTGCTGTTACGAGTGTACTGGTGCTTTGGGTGCTGACGGGAGTGTTGGTGTACGCAGCGGTGATCCGCTTTATCGAGTGCTTAAAACCAAATCCAACCGCATATGTTGACGGCAAGTTGATGTTTATCGTGGCCTGTATCGGACTACTGGTAAACCTGGTGCTGATGCAAATCCTGGGTCACGGTCATTCGCATGGAGGCGGTGCCCATGGTCATTCGCACAACGGGGCTGGTAGTCATGGACACTCGCATGGACACGGGCATTCCGATAAAGAGCATGACCATGTAGATGAAATCCATGATCACACGCACGACATTGAGTTGTTGGACGTCGACTCCAGTGATAACGGCGGAATTTACCATTGCCTTTCACCTCAAAGTCATGGCCACTCGCATGGAGAAAGGCGTTCGCACAGACACGATCATGGGCACGTAAAGCAGTCATCTGGTACAGATCTGGAGGCTGGACAAGGGAAATCGAAGGCAAAAAAGAGCATGGAGAACCTCAATATCCGGTCGGCATATATTCACGCCTTGGGTGACTTCATTCAGAGTATCGGCGTTTGCATCGCTGGCGGAATCATTTGGCTCAAACCGGAATGGCAGATTGCAGACCCGATCGCGACGTTCATCTTCTCGATACTGGTATTGTTTACGACGGTCGGAATCGTTCGTGACAGTGTCCATATTTTAATGGAAGGGAGTCCCGAGGGTATCGACACAAAGGAAATCGAGTTAGGACTCCGAGGATGTTGGTCGGTGGTAGGAGTACACGATTTGCACATTTGGTCGCTGAGTGCTGGACTGCCGTCATTGAGTGTGCATATCGTCGCGGAAGATGTCGAGGCTGCGCTACATTCAACGCAGCGCTACCTCCACTCGAAGGGTATCACGCATAGTACAATCCAGACTGAGAAGACGCCATCACTATACCCTCGCAAGTGTGTATCCAACCTGAAATGTGGCCAGGTTCCAGCGGCAACATTACACAACTCGGGGTAGACATTTTTTTTAAAGCATGCTAAATGCTTACTTAGTACACGAAATGACTACATGCAGCAATTGGTATGTGTTTCATTTCCGTGAAAGGATAAGTTGAATCTGTTTATCCACACCAATTCGGATAATGTGTTAAAGGCTCGACGCGATCAAGTCGGTCGTGCGGATGGATACATAA
>NW_008649155.1:0-561 GCF_000247585.1 Phytophthora nicotianae INRA-310 | reverse complement strand
CATGTAGCAGCAAGACAGTTCTCGTTGGTGACGAGCTTGCCACCAGTCGATGGCATCGAGGCGATACGCACCAGACACGGTCGCGTGGTGATGCATCGGACCGCCACCGGTCTCACTTACAACCTTCTTGGCGAGTTGCCCGAAGTGTATACACTCGATGCGCCGTCGGAGCTCAACTCCGACGGCGAAGATGTCCAATGTGGTACACTATGTAAAGTGTTCATTCCGGTGATCTTTCATTGTTTCATCTTATTCGTAAAAAGGTCCACCTTGTCCGACGGCGGCAAAGATCGCTGCCCATCGTCGAACACGCAAATGGACATGGAAGCAAATCAACCACACATGTAGACGATGGCCAGTAGTAATCCGCAGCTTTACACCACGATGGGGTACGAGGCGCAGTTGGCCAGGCCGCACATGTTGCTGCCACGAGCGATCTGGAAGAAGCCGTCCATGCCCCACTTGATGCCCCAACTGTTCTTGACGATCCAGTGGTCCTTGCCGTCCTCCACGCCATAGCCCACAGCCAACACGGCGTGGTTCACATCTTTTTCGCCGGAG
>NW_008649154.1:47299-47885 GCF_000247585.1 Phytophthora nicotianae INRA-310 | reverse complement strand
ACCTGTCACATTTGTAAACGCTGTCATAACGGCTACACTGCCTCCATAAGGCCGGACGGTACGCACGCTCTCCAAGAACCTACGAAATTTAAAGGGAGGATTGAGACCTACCGGGCTAATCTAAAACGTTTCAGCATTTCATGGCTCACATTAAATCCCGCGACACGACCACCACATCCTGCGCTACCAGTTCTACTACCAACAGGCAAGGAACCACCACAAACCTCAGCGAGGATACTACACGGTCTTAACAGATGGACACAAGGAAACAGATGCGCATTGATGATTTCTACTCTGGCTTCTCCCAAGAGGAAGAGCGCAAGCTATTTGAGCAAGTTCTCTTGGAGTTTCAGGCCGACAACAATCTTCCGGATACGTTTATTGAGCGTAAATCTACCTACCGTCTTCTACACTTAGCACACAGCATGGCGATTGACGTTGACCCGCTGCCAAGTCGCCAGACACTGGGAGGGAAAGCACTGGGTCGCTACGCAGTAGCTTGTGAAGTACGACATTGCGGCTCTAATGGAATGTCAGCAAAAACATGGAGGCCTTGTTTATATTCTCTCTGATGTCTGGCAGAACA
>NW_008649154.1:42881-44029 GCF_000247585.1 Phytophthora nicotianae INRA-310 | reverse complement strand
CCCGAGAAGCAATACGTGCACTCTCTGGTTACCCTCCCATATTCTCTGCTGTATTGCTTGGCCCGTGCCGCGGTTGACCCACCTGGAGATCTTTTGGTCAATATTTTCCGGGGCTTACATACATGTAAAGAAAAAATTACTATCTGGAGAATGGGAACACAGCTTAGCTGCACGCGGATTTATTGAATTGTTAGAGTGTTTGCGCGTCGTGTTGGTACTAGACGCAGCAATATTGTTCAAACACCTTCCTGCTAGAATACGCCAGCACAAAATTTTTAATGACCGTTTTCAGAATTATCTCACATTGCATTCAAACGCTCTTCAGACAGCAGAACATCCGATGGAAGCTCAACTTTAAGTAGCCATGCTGTTATAATCAGAACAAATACGGACACTCACGCTACATTAATGGATAAAGCAGAAAAAAGACAAAACGAGCTGATCAGTGTTGTTCAGAAGATGCAAGGACAGCTTAGCTCAGTACTTCATGGTGAGGTCGCCTATCGTTTGCTACCAGTCCAAAATAACAACAACGAAGCGAACAACCAATTATCAGTTCAAATTACTCCAGTCAACACAAACGCACCAGTCATGACCCATCTGCAGGCGTCTACAAATACTATTGAAAGCCCTCCTCATTATTCGATGAGCCGTAGCGTATCTACTGTACACCAGCTATAGACTGAGTGGTACGAGGGATTAGTGAACCTGCCTTCTATTGAATCAGTAGAACGAAAATACGGTACAACATGGCCTTCATCCACAAAAAGTCAAATCAATTTCGCCGCGCTTATTTGTCATTGTCAACAAATAAAAAGGTGTCTTATACGCGGTCGTTTCTGCCTTTATAAGACTGATAATGAGCGCGGGTTTGGACGTATCGACGCACGCTCTAAGTGGTTACGCAGTGCAGACTACGTTTGTCGTAGTTATTTTTCATTTCAATTGAATGCACTACATCACATTCATCACCTCAGCGTTTATAAGGTTTCAGCTTGTAGGTGCTACAGTATACGCATTACATGAAGTAATTTCTATCCATGATCGTGCTGATAGTAGCTGTTCTCTTCCAGCTGCGTATGTACCAATTTGTAGGGCTCCCGTCGCGCGATAGTAAGTCTTGAGACGGAAATTCTGAGCGGGTCGCA
>NW_008649154.1:6314-6951 GCF_000247585.1 Phytophthora nicotianae INRA-310 | reverse complement strand
GACCCCTACCTTTGTAGCCACGTATACCCCCTTGCAGTTCATGGTACGGCACGGTACACCCACTCTAACGACAACGCCGTGGCCCTTGATATGTCACCACTCTTCTGTCTGTCTGGAAAGTGCAAATAACTGTTTCTGCTAGGTACCGTTTTTTATTTATTGTTTCTAACCAATTAGAGTTGATTTCTTCGTTGCGGAGTCGGGCTGCCTTCGTTGCGGAGCCAAGCGATAAATATCCGCCTCGACAAAGCGCTCCAATATTAAAAAAAAAATATGCTTAAACGATGATGTCTATTTTTAGAGTTTAATATACGAGAGTTGGGAAGAAGTGCATCTGCAAATGTAGAAAGCTCCTAACCAGATAAGGCGAAAATCAACTATTAAATATTTTTTTATTAACATATGAAACGAGTCAGTCGGTGTTGGAAGAGAATTAGTAAGTAGACGTGATAATGAATTCGAGATACGTAGCAAAAATATTAGTTAATGATACTTATTCACCACAGGTGACAACGCGCATGTGGTTGGTAAAAGATTCGTCATCGCGATAGGTGTCACTTTAAAATCAGTGATGCTCCATGACAGCTCAAGGCATCGTAAGAGTCCACGACAGCGGGCAAATAAGTTTTGCTTAACG
>NW_008649154.1:5181-5606 GCF_000247585.1 Phytophthora nicotianae INRA-310 | reverse complement strand
TCGCGATAGGTGTCACTTTAAAATCAGTGATGCTCCATGACAGCTCAAGGCATCGTAAGAGTCCACGACAGCGGGCAAATAAGTTTTGCTTAACGCTATTTTTGGTGGGTTACTGACCAACCCTTGCGCTGATTGTGCTCATGTTTCTTCGATATTGTTAAATCTTTTCTACAATTGTTACAATTCGTTTCTCAGAGAATATGCGTATGTTTCGGAAGTCTCTCAATCGTTCAGCAGATAACAAACACAGATCAAGGACAGTCACTAGAAGCTAAAGTATCCCCACCGTGACAGTGTTGCCCTTAATTGGAATGAAAAAATACATACAGAATGTAATGTTCTCACCAGTTGCTGAGAGAGTCTGAGGACTCGAAGGCTCTACCAACCTTTGAGTTCATTTGTTGCCATCAACGGTGGCTGCTGAG
>NW_008649154.1:1724-5081 GCF_000247585.1 Phytophthora nicotianae INRA-310 | reverse complement strand
CTCCTTTGTATTTGTCTTTTGTTTTTGGTTTTGATCATTCTGTATTTTGCTTAATACAACACAAGCAACTCCGAACTCCGAGGTCCAACATTGTAATTGGTAGCACTTGTTGGTCCCACTTCGTGTCCGTCGTGCTATCCGTGCTGTTCCCCATTCGTCAGAAGAAAAAAATCTGTTTTCGGTGTCAAGAATGGAAGAACAAAATTCAGTAATGACGTTGCTGGAGGGGCTCACTCAAGCTATTCATGAACTCTCACACACGGTTGCAACGCAAAACAATGATTTTCGATCGTCGGTCATGGACCAACTTTAACAACAACAGTCAAGTCGAGAGTTCAAAGTTGAAGGAGCCTCCATGCCGAAATTCCATGGCAAGCCTCAGGAAAGTGTGGATGAGTTCATCTTTGAAGCTAAGTTGTTCATGAACGGAAAGAACATTGACTACCACCATCCCGGCAACCAGGCTCGTGTGGTAGCGATGTTAGCCAGTAACCTCCGCGATGGAGCGGCGTCATGGTATCACAGTCGTATCATGATCGACAACGAGCCTATTAGCTCAATTGACAATTTTGAAGAGGCACTTCGAGACGAATGCCTTCCTCCCGACCAGCAACATCGGTTGCGTGCGGCGCTACGTGCATGCAAACAGACGAGCGATGTAGAAGAATACGTGTCACGCTTTCGTAAAATCATCACTCAAATCCGTGATATGTCCGCGTTAGACAAGGTGGACCATTTGATCACCGGTTTGAAGCCCGACACTCGCAAGGAGGTTGACTACCTAAATTGCAACTCATTAAATACTGCTATTTCCGCCGCGCAAGCGTACGAGCGGGCCCATTTTGGCGCTGCCCGCCGACAGACAGCGGCTCGTCGCGATGGCCCCGAACCTATGGACATATCCCAAGTGACAACTCGCCCAACGGTTGAGCAGTGTCGCCGCCAAGGGCTCTGTTTTTACTGTCGAGAACCTGGCCAAGGGTGTCCGTGTTGATCCAGACAAGACAGTAGCTATTGCAGACTGGGCGCGACCAAGAAACGTGAAAGACTTGCAGCGGTTCTTGGGACTCGCGGGGTATTATCGGCGATTTGTTCGTGGTTATGCTGCGCTTGTTTTACCTCTCTCTGACTTACTGAAGAGCACGACTACATGGAAGTGGGCCCCCGACCAGGAATTCGCTTTCAATGCAATCAAAACGACACTCTTATCTGCTCCAGTTCTGCGCCTACCAGATATGACATTGCCTTTTCGGGTCACTACGGATGCTTCGAAGACCTGTGTCGGAGGTGTTCTCAGCCAGATCATCGATGGTTTCGACCACCCTGTTAGTTTTTTCAGCCGAAAACTATCAGATACCGAGAGCAAATGGGCGGCACACGAACAGGAATTATACGCCATAAAGAGCTGTCTTGGGAGATGGCGCTGTTATTTACTTGGAGGTCATTACACCGACAACTCTGCTTGCCGCTGGTTCTTACATCACCCTAACCTGTCTCCAAAGATGGCACGCTGGCTTGAGTTTTTTGGCCAGTTTGATTTCGAACTTGAGCACAAGAAAGGCACTTCAAACGTCGTGGCAGCCGCTCTTTCTCGACCTCCCGTATGCGTCACGATGGTCGGTTCGTTCGTGTTCAAGACTCGCTTTGTTTCTCGAGCTGCTAAACTGGTAATTGAAGGAGCAGCACCCTTCATGTCGACCTGGTAAGACGCGGGTATCATCGGAAACACCTTTCTTTTAGTGGTGGGGGAGGATACTGGATTTGTACAAGATATCAAGGGAGCGTACAAGAAGGACAAGGATTGTGTGAACATCCTACAAGGGCTGCAACGTCAGGAGGAACGAGTTTGTGCCAAGTATGATCTTCTTGATGGTGTACTGGTGGTGAAAGGGCAAGATGCTGTACGAGTATTGCGGATTCCTCAAGTGGATTCGCTTTTGCTTCGGCTGATGCATGACTTTCATGATGCTGCGGTGGTTGCCCATCCTGGTGTTGAACGCACCATGGTAGCGATGCGGCAATATTTCTGGTGGCCTGGGATGCGAGAGCATATCGCGCAATACATTGCGACTTGTGAAGCGTGTGTTCGTCATAAATCTGGATCTCGTCGTCGCAAAGGCTTGCTCCAGTCGCTTCCTATTCCTGATCACTGCTGGCAGCATGTTACTATGGACTTCGTCACCGCGTTGCCACTTAGTAACGGTTTTGATGCTGTATACGTGGTGGTTTGTCGACTCTCGAACCGACCGTGCTACATTCCTACTACCAAGGATGTCGATGCAAAAACCACGGCTAGATTGTTTTTCGACCACGTTGTTCGGTACTATTCACTCCCTGAGTCAACCGTTTCCGATAGAGACCCAAGGTTTACGAGCGAGTTTTGGCGAGAATTGATGACGATCATGCAGGTGAAGCAACGAATGACAGTGTCGAAGAGAGCCCAGGCTGACGGGTGAAGTGAGCGACAGATCAGAACGTTGGAGGACAGTCTGAGGTGTGTTGTCTCTCATTATGGAGATGATTGGGCTAAGATGCTACCGACTGTAGAATACGCGCATGCAACACTTGTGTCGACTTCAACTCGCATTTCGCCATTTGAAGTCGATTGTGGACGGAAACCGAGATCCCCGATCATCGTAGCAACTTCAGGCAATTTGGCTCAGAACATGACACGTTCTCGTCAGGAAGCTATCGAGTTTGCTCAACGGAACCTGCGGTTAGCTCAAGAGCGTCAAGCCCGTTACTACAATCGTGGACGACAACAAGTGCGGTTTAAGGAAGGTGATTTGGTGTACGTGGATTCACGAGTTCTTAATAGTGAACTGGGACAGCCCGACTACGACCCAGGGCGTGATCCAGCTTGCAACAAGCTTCTACCCAAGTGGTACGGACCGTTTCCAGTGGAACAGTGTATTGGAGAAAATGCGTATCGGGTGTCACTTCCTCATCGTTATCTAGCCCGTGGACGACATGCTACTTTCAACGTTGACCAACTGAAGCTATCACTCGACGTTCCGGAAATTTTCCGTCACCGCCAGATTACAAAGAGTGCACCTCGAATGTATGATGAAGCCGGTGAAAGAGTGTACGTGATTCAAGAGCTCTTGGATCAGCGTAGCCGAGGTCGTCGGAAGCAGTACCTGTGCTCATGGGTTGATTTGCCGGAGACTGAGAATTCGTGGGAATTTGAGGACGATCTCAAGCATGTCAGTCACTGGGATACGCTGTTGAGAGGTCTTAAGGCAAAGAAACAACAACGTACTTCGTCAACCCGCGGACGCAGATAAACCCGGGGAGGATGTAATGTTCTCACCAGTTGCTGAGAGAGTCTGAGGACTCGAAGGCTCTACCAACCTT
>NW_008649154.1:1134-1624 GCF_000247585.1 Phytophthora nicotianae INRA-310 | reverse complement strand
GTTTTTGGTTTTGATCATTCTGTATTTTGCTTAATACAACACAAGCAACTCCGAACTCCGAGGTCCAACATTGTACAGAACCATAGTTCGTACTAAGTATTAAACTTAGTATTGGAGATTATTAGTAGTAGTATAAAAAGACATTTATAAACTTTAACTATTCTCCAACGAGCGAAGCGAGGAGGCAACAACTGTCTAAAAAAACTATAATTCAGTCTAAACAGAATCAACATTTACTGAGCGAAGCGAGGCAGGTTACACTTCATCGCAGCCAAAACCTGCTTCAACAGCCCCGTTCGTGGGGCTACACTTGGCTTGTATTGTAAGGTTATAATTATTTGTTCTGGATGTCCATGATGTACACGCAGGTGTCGGTGCATCTCCTGCGCCTGCTTCGCAGCCGCAGCATCCACAACTCGAAACCATGGCAACAAAACAAAATTGAGCAGTTTGTCAAACTTTGTCAAAGATTTCTGAGCGAAATTCCCTT
>NW_008649154.1:0-858 GCF_000247585.1 Phytophthora nicotianae INRA-310 | reverse complement strand
AAAAAATATGTTAGCGACAGCTCGTTCCGAACTGGCATCTTCGAGTCAAACGTATATATACTCTTATCTCTGTGGTTCTCATGCCGCCATATGTCAGGGTTGATCAAAATATAGTATGTTGACTCATTTTTGCACTTACAATATTAACCCGACTGCAGTATACACTTACATTCTGCATTTTGTAAACTAATGCGAGAGTATTTACTACAATTTTTTTTAAAAGTATTTAAAGGAAGATAAACCATAATAAGTGATTCCGTTCAATAATTCAATAGTTATTTCATTGATATTAATGTTGTTCCAATGCCAATGTAGCGTATTATGAGGAAGCTGGGTAGTTCTCGGGCAAAAATGAAAAGTGACTTTGTTAATTAGAGTCTGGAGGATGTCTACACTCTCTTGTGTCCACTCCTTCAGCCTGTATTATAATCACTATGATCCGTCCCGTAAACGGTACCGTAAACGTATCATCAACTGTACCCATATTTTGGTACCATTCTTTATTTTGTTAGTAAGCGTAGCGTAACCTTAGGTAAAGATGCGTCCCAGCCAACTGTCCTCCCGGCCAATTCCTCGTGTCGAGCATCTCTACGTAATGTCTTTATACAGGTACTTCGATAGTGGCTCTCGTATGTTCAAACGTCACAAAAGACCTCCATGTTTACGATGTGGCGTCCGCTCTTCCTGTAGCTAAAGGAAGAACCTGTTTAGAACACCTAAACGTGTAAATAGTTTTACGAAGCATAGATATGTCAAGTATATCTCCAAAAATGATTTTTACATTACCAAATTATTTACTTTTTACAATGTTACATGTTCGCCGTGATATACGGTATCCGACGGTTCTGCGCTTGTACA
>NW_008649153.1:46845-49051 GCF_000247585.1 Phytophthora nicotianae INRA-310 | reverse complement strand
TTGGCGTGGGGTCCATGAGCTTTGGTTCGATCTTCGCGGCCGCTGGACCCGTGCTGGCCGCCATGGGCGTCTACTTCATCTCGGCCTGTAACCTCCACGCAAGGTTCGGAATGACACACATAGATCCAATAGCTTAACAACAACAATGCTATCTACTAACCCCGGCCCATGCATTGTGCCACTGCAGCGTTGCAATTAGCAAGTCGTTGATGGTGGCGCCTATGAACGTGCGAACCTTCAGTGATCTCGGCTATTTCGCCTTCGGAGAAATCGGACGCCGCGTCGTACTGCTATCCGAGTGGGGCGCCTGCTTCCTGAGCCCCATTGCCTTCTTCATTCTTGGTGGCACCACTCTATTGCCCTGTATTTTCGACGGCACCGTTGCCGGAGAACAGTGGAGCCCCACGCACTGGATTATCGTCATGAGTCTCGGCGTGATGCCTGTGATCTTGATCCCTACTCTGAAAGCTGCAGCCCCGTTGGCCTACATGGGCGGCCTCGTAGCTGTGCTTGCCGATGTCATTTGCATTGGTTATAGTCTCCAAAACATCCAGTCATCGCCTCGAGAGACGCAGATTCAGACCGACAACGCTATTCAGACTTTCGGCACTATAATGTTCGCCACGGGCACCGCCATTATCATTCCGCCCATTCAGCGGCAGCATACGGATCCAGCTCGTTTAGCTAATTTGGTGTCGCTCACACTGCTGTTCATCACGTCTATTTACATGCTCATCGGGGTCGTGACGTACTATCAGTTTGGCTGCACTGCGCCTGCTACTCTGTTAGACCAGCTACCGGAAGAAAGCTCCGCTCGAAAAGCTGCCTCCGCGTTAATGCTGGCTCACGTTACTATCGCATTCCCGTTGCTGCTTAACCCCACCTTGTTCGATATGGAGCGCTATATCCTTGGCAAAGACGCAGACCACGAGGTGCTCCAACAAACCCTAAGTCTACGCGCTACCAAAGGTGTTGCTACGTCTGGACAGAGCAAGCCTATTCTCGCCAACTCAGGAGCCATCGGTACGCTTGCTCCACCCAAGACTATACTCGAAGAAGAAGGCTTTTTGTACGGCAACAGCACTCCGTACTTCCAAGCGACGTCGCCACCCCCGAGTGATAACGGCGACTACGCAGGCGAAGCCTACACAACGTCCGACCGGTTGTGCAGTGGTTTGATTCGTACGATCACGGTGTGGTCGCAGGCTTTCCTCGCCATCATGTTTCAGTCTTCTTTTACGGATATCTTGAGTTTGATCGGGGCCACTGCAGTCACCGTCTCGTGTATGATCATGCCGTGCTTGTGCTACCTTCGCGTCCACCCGATCGCCACGCACACATTTCGGGGCAAGTGCGATCGGTTTGTATGCCACTTGACCATCATCAGCAGTATCGTGCTCGGTATCTACTGCGCTGTCATCGCTATCGGCAACATTAGTCGTGACTTGCAGCACTTCCGTCTGTTCCAGGCCGCTAAAACAAGCATGGCTACGAACATCACTCTCGCTGATGAATACCCTTACTGTCACGAAGGCGAGAGGAACTAATGAATAATACATGACCGTCGCATTTTATCGCTATGTTCGTTGGCTACTCCGCTACGGGATGTACGCGCATATCGCTAGCCGAGTTCTGCCGTCCAACCGTCCGATAACGACCGCTAAACCCACTGAGCCCAGTAAGTCCAATGCTAGGATTGTTTCCTGAAAAGAGACCACTACTCGCAGCGTGGCTAAGCCACTTGAGGATCTGTGCGACGTTCTCCCCCGTTAGCGCACTGGCTTTGATGATCTGTATCGGGCCGCTATCTGGTTCACTCATCAGGCGGTCAAGACATAGATACGTCTGTAAAATAGTGTCGTCGATCACAAAGCTGGCATCGATCTGGTTGATCACCAATAGCTTGGGCTTGTACTTCATTTCGTCTACACTCAGGATGGAAAAGAACTCGATTGCTGCGGCTGCTAACTGAGTGGCGTTGCTGGCGTCGACCAGGAAAAGCCAAAAGTGACAGGACTCGAAGTACGACGGCCACATTGGCAGCAGTTGTCCACCGACCTCTCTCAGTGTGCAGGCCTTCCCTCCATCGAGTGGTAGCGACCAGTGTTCGACGCCCACACTCGGTTGCGTGTTTGGATCAACGACATATTCTCCGTCTTTGGATTCTTCGTCTTTGTCTGGGCTATAGCTGCAGGTACTACAGGGG
>NW_008649153.1:42841-45180 GCF_000247585.1 Phytophthora nicotianae INRA-310 | reverse complement strand
TTTTTTTTTCCTGTCTGGTCTCATCGGAAGCAACGTGCCAGAACGACCTCGAACGCCAGTGGAAGGCACAACAACGCCGTCGTTCAAAATGCATTACTCTCAGTATGCATATGCTGATTTAAAGCTCCAATAAACTGGCGTACTGCTCGAACTTCGTTCAACAGCTTCTTCTGCCAGATCTGTACGGTACAAGAACCATCTCGGTGGTTCTGTCTCTCGGTGGCAACACTGTTGATACAAGGCCAAAATGAGCGCGGCATGTTGAAGTTTAATGGCCTTCACGGAAACATCTACACTCCCTGTGGCAGAAATCCATGTTCGTTCATGCATTTACGGACAGGATATCATGAAACCTGTGAACTTGGCAAGTCCAATGAGCACCCAATTCTTCGAAAATGGGTCATTTTTCACACATCTCTTGTCTTTCGGGAAATAGGGTTTGTGTGCAACAACCCCGGCCAGCCTTTCCCGCCATACAAACTCGAAGTGACTCGTCCGCAATACAAACGCTCCAGCCGGTTCCTCCCCTGGCCGCCGGCGCGCTGGCGCTCAGTTTCCGACTCGAGCAAGTGCGGCTCGAGCGACTTCGTAGGACCGACACAGGGGCCGAGAAAGCTTCCTCCTCCCCGCCACTTTCCGCCGCAATTTCGGCTGGAAAGTATCAACAGGCAACTGCTGCAACAGGCAACTAAAAAGCAACTTACAGGTTTTCGTTTCACGTCCGCTCAGTGGATCCGCCCGTCCGTCGGAATGGTCAATTACGGGTCTTTATACCGACCGCGGCATCGACAGCACAAGGCGGCGTCCACATCATCGCGTCCCAGTGAAACACCCTCCACCGCGTCGTCCACGAATACGCAGGACACGCAGCAATGGGCGAGCAGCAGCGGCCGCTCCAACTTCAGCACCGCCGGCACCGCAGATAGCGTCACGCCCGACGCGTATTTGAACTTCAATGACCAGCAGCAGGACGCGCTACTGCTGGATGCGCGCGCCAACGCCGCCGCGCTGCTAGTGGACGCAGTGGCGGACGCGGATAAGTGGCAGTTCGTCACAGCGCGCGGCTCGCTCAACATCTACGAGCTACGCGCGGACTCAATGGAGCGCGTGTCCAGCATGATGCCCGCCGACCCGGCACAGCTGCAGCACAATATGCACACGATGCTGGCCACGACTCGCGTACGAGCCACACTCGACGACTTCATGCGCCTCATGGCGTCCCCCAAGCGCGACACGTACCAGAACGTCCAGGCGGCGCTGTTTGAGGAGCGCGTGCAGATGGCCGACGTGTTCACCAGCTTCGGCAGCCTCCCGAGCGGACGCGTCGGTCGCAGCTCGTCCACGTCGTCGTCGGTCAGTTCCAGTTCGCGCTCGCAGAGCGGAGCGGAGACGGAGCAGTACGCAGTGAAGTACGTGTCCATCAAGGGACGCGGGCCACGCAGCAACTCCGGCGCGGCACTGAACGCCAGCTCGGCGTCCAATTCACTGAAATTCGGCGGTAAGAACCGACACCGCGAACGACAGGCGGCGCGACTGCACAGTAGCAAGAAACACAAAGGCGTCGAGAGCGCGCAGGAGCTAGGACTAACCATGTGCCTGGCCGAGTACGCGACCATCCGTCGCGCGCAGATCCGCGGGCCCATGGCGCACAACCAGGCGCAGGACTTTGAGGACCAACGGGTGGGGATCATCTCGCACCACTCGATCGAAGACCCAGCGGTCACGAGATACTGCAAACCGATCGTGACGTCGTCCCATGCAAAGGCCAAGGCGTCGTCGCCTCAACCGGCCAACTTTGTGATGACGGCGCGAGCGCTGGTGCAGTTCTCGGGTATTGTCGTGTACCCCATAGCGTCGTCCATCGCGGGTGACAACGTACTAGAAGTGCTGATCAAGTTTAGCTGTTATGACGCCAATGGCGTGACGACGACGCGACGGATGAACATGTTGTCGTACTTGACGGCGTTCCAGCAGCTGAACACGGCGCTGCTGGTCATGCGGCTGCGTGAGTCTCCGTACTTGACGTCCGAGAACTGGGTCAAGTCTAGGAAGAGCTGCTGTGTGTGTCAAGGCAAGTTCTCCATGTCGCGGAGGAAACACCACTGTCGTCTGTGCGGTGACGTCGCGTGCTCCAAGTGTTCGGAGATCCACCAGATCAAACTGGGCAAAGCTGGGAAATGTCCGTTCCGGATCTGTATCAACTGCGAGCACGGCATGGACGACAACCAGCGACAGAGCAGAGGCCAGATCGCAGCCGGAGCCGCGCAGCCACCCAGGACGCCCGTGAACGGCATCAACGCGCTTCGTCGTCGTCTTGGCAGTGGCAACGCAACGCCCCG
>NW_008649153.1:6081-6611 GCF_000247585.1 Phytophthora nicotianae INRA-310 | reverse complement strand
CTTCTTGCCGCCGAGAGACTGGGGGCATGCGGGTCGTAGGCCTATTTAGGCTGTACAAGGCAGTTGCAAGCGGACAAGAGGACATGCATACATTCCCTTCACACACAATCGTTAAAACGTTCAAACAATAAATGAAATTTGCGTCGCTGTATCGTCACTTTGTAGCTAAATGTACATTCAAACTGAGATAATTGACAACAATTATGATAAATTTTTAATTTTTTAGGTATGGCTCTGCAGCGTCCTAAAAGTAAGTATGTATTTGGTATTTTCAGATCAATTCAAGTAAAGCTAAGAAACGTTTTAGTTTAAATAAGACTAGTAGTTGACAAATTCAAGATCGAAACCGCGCAGTAACAATAAATCAAAAAGGTATATTTCAAAAACAAATAGTCAAGTATTATTAAAAAGCGATTATTGCTATTCGAGATTGAATTTTTTTTATTTGCGGTTCAGAGCTCGTAGTCGCTGTTCGAGCTGGTAGAGAGTGGTTAGCGATGTTGAAATACAGCCACCAGGGATCTGTAACA
>NW_008649153.1:1221-1771 GCF_000247585.1 Phytophthora nicotianae INRA-310 | reverse complement strand
TGAAGGCATCATTTCAGATGTTTGCAAAAGAGTTGGGCCAAAATATCAATTCCACTTTGACGACTATGGAGGGTGCGATAAATGAACACAAACAAACACACACTTTTGAATGTGAACGGCGCCTAGATGCAGCACTTAAAGCTTCTCAAGACACATTTGAAGCCACTACGAACTTACAAACAGAGTGGATTGAGCGGAGACTTAATGCCAAGCTGAATGCGGCAGTAGAGAGAGAGAGTAAAAACCTTCAGTTCGCCCAGCAAGACAACTTGATGAAACAAGAGCAAAAATTACAGGGACAAGCTGCTAAACTGGCGAAAACATATGCCGACAGCATTGAAGATCGACTTCATCAAAAGCTTGATAGTGCGATACTTGCTGCTAGCCTGCATACCCATACAGAATTTGAAGAACGCTTTGTCGGCATGACGAATAAGTTGAAGTACGATCAAGTAGCATTGAAACAGGATCTTCGCGATGATATTCAAACTAACGCGGCTAAACTCGAAACGAAGTTTCAATCGCAGCTCCGTGATTTCCAGGCCGCGTC
>NW_008649153.1:0-837 GCF_000247585.1 Phytophthora nicotianae INRA-310 | reverse complement strand
ACTAACGCGGCTAAACTCGAAACGAAGTTTCAATCGCAGCTCCGTGATTTCCAGGCCGCGTCAACTACGGACAACAACAACCTAAACCATCAAATCGCTCAGCTAAATGCAGCTACCGATCGTTTGAACACTCGCCTATCGGCTGTCGAAAACCAAGCTGCAGAAGGAAAGGATTTCACTTGCAACAACACAGACACAGACGGTCTTACAAAGAAAGTGTTGAATCGGGTAACTAGTGTTCCAGTTACCTCCGCAACAATAGTCGACCCGGTTACAGATATTACTACAACATCTTATGAATATCAGCACTTGTCAGGTCGACGAATTGATGTACAATCTCGTGGAAATACGGATAGCGGTGACCCTGCTGTACTAACCGCACTTAATCAGATCAACCTGGGAATACAAGCGCTTCTTCGCAAGCAATTGACGCCATCAAAACTCCAACGGACCGCAGATAAGACTACAACACCAGTACCAAGCCGCCGCATCACGCGACGACCGGCTGTCCCGCAAAAAATCAACAGACCACCTAAACGAAATGCACTTCTGACTACTGCTCGGGATGCTGCGATGAAACAGATCAAAGATCGAGCTACGAAGCATGAAAAGAAATTACGCAGTGAAAACGGAAGGATGTGACGCGGTTCATGTGCGAATCAAATGGCTTCCGATACAGGAAATAAAAAACTGTATAGGCAACTTGTGCATGGAAGTACTGAATTCGCTATTAACTAGTACGTGGTCTAACGCCATACTCAGTATGATGTACAATTCGTAGTAATACGGAAGACAACAACAAACACAAATGCATTTTATTCAGCTTGGTCGTTCTCG
>NW_008649152.1:51614-52088 GCF_000247585.1 Phytophthora nicotianae INRA-310 | reverse complement strand
ACACGTGTCACTTTCACAAAGGCAAGACTTAGAAAAGCCATGCGCTTCTTAGAGTGCTTGGCCTCAGTGGCTGCAGCTTTAGCAGCCTGAGCACGTTGAAGGCCCTCGGCGAGCGAGAGGTTCTTCGGTGGTTTGTCTCCCTCGTCGCCGCCAGCATGAGGCGAGCCCTTCGCCTCGTCGGCGGGGCTCTCAGAGCGCTCAGGCGTCTTTGAACCGTGATCAACGTGATCACTAGCGAGCGAATGCAGGCTGTCAACGCTGTGCTCGCTGAGCACTGGAGTGTGCCCTTCCACGGAGCTCCCAGACATACTGTGGAAGCTCCGGGCCTTGGTTTCATCCTCAGAACCAGGACGGTGCTCACAGCACGAGAACCCTGGATTCGGACGGTCGTCTGGGGACATTGAGGGCGACCGATTGCGGCGTGAGCTTCGCTGCTTTCTCGCAACCGAGTCACCCAAGGCATCAACCGCCTCG
>NW_008649152.1:50333-51439 GCF_000247585.1 Phytophthora nicotianae INRA-310 | reverse complement strand
ACTGTGAAATGGGCCACAGCCGCGTCCCCGTAGCTTGTCGAACCCCTTTCGACTCAGAGAATGAGAATTTTGGACTCTATCTCCCTCTTATGATTGGTCGGTAAACCGAACCTAAGTGGGGGAGGATGTAACGGGGTACATACCCCAAATGTACCCAAGTTACATGAAGAGTGACCAAGTCACTCTTGTAATACCTGGTACATGGTACCAGGGGCTCTAGGAGCCAATCATTGCATCTCTACATAGTTTTACTACAGGTGACTTCTAGTTTGTATTAAAAACCAAACTAAGCTTACCTATAAATGCATTCAGTCTTAAACGTACCCTTAACCCTTTGGGACCTGAGAGTTGGTGTCCCTATCTGGGCTTCTAAATCTCCTATATACACCCAGTCACTGGCTGAAAGTACCATCCCAAGAGTCGCACACAGTAGCACGCTGTGATCGAGTCCCCTACCGGGTCTCTAAGAGGGCCAATAGATCTCTTCTTCAATAAACCCTCAGGCTGGGCGACGTGCTTAGGGCTTCGAATCTTTTAGAGACCACCCCCCCCCCCACCACCACCACCACCCCCACCAGCTGCAGCACTTGCATTACAGAAATTTCTCCACGACCTCAAAGTGCTAGTTATGGATATCGAGCTGCGTCTATCAGACTGGGAGAGAACCCTGGATGAATCTCCAGACGCAGAAGAACATGACGACTCGAGCGATGATGAACTGGATGGCTGCAGCATGCCAAGAGACCCAGAAGTCGCAACAGAGGAGGAAGATGCGATCAGTGAAGAAGCTGCAAGTGCTGGACGTGCGTATCTCGAGAATCTCAAACAAAATGGACGCATCACGTTGCTGCAGGAGGCCAAAGTGGTGTGTGCGTATCAAACCAAGGGAATATTAGGTCTCTTTGCACTTTTGTTTTAGTCGTAGCGTTCGTAATACGCTGCTTCAGTGGCTAAACCCTCGTCTCTCGGAAAAAGGGATCCCTGTCATAACACTGCGCGAGATCGATGCCTACATAGGGCTCGAGATTGCAACCAGCCTCTGCTCTCTGAACCGCCTGCGCAATTATTGGTCGACAAACGAGCTTTATGGTCACCAGCTCTTCCGA
>NW_008649152.1:47928-48975 GCF_000247585.1 Phytophthora nicotianae INRA-310 | reverse complement strand
CCAATCAGCTGCAAGGTATTCTTCCTTAAACCATTGGGCTATATCCAACTCGCCAAGTTCGATCCAATTTTCGATCACTAAAGTGCATAGAGCTCTGAATTGTCCCGGGCATCGAGACTTTTGTAGGCAGTTGACCTGGTTGCGAACATTGACTTCGTTTTTGGTCCTGTCGTTCAGAAGTGCCATTTTTTTTCGTAAGGTTGGTACTAAGATGAGGCCAACAGCTTAGCAGAACGTTATTTGGCCAGTTCATTTTGTAACCGCTATATCCAATGCAGTGCTTACTTGCCCTCCTTCCGTAGACGCGCTAGCAGGGCGGCAAGATAGCCTGCGTCCTTCCCGTTAGACTTGACTTTTGCAGCGTGCATAGCTTGGATAATTACAACACCACACTATAGCTACTAGGACGGAAAGAGTGCTTTAGCAAACCTCTCGCACGAGTCGTACCCAAGTCCAAGAATGCGATCAAAAAAGAATCAATAGAGTTTTTGCAAGTCTTCCCATTCCCGCACACAACTAAATAATATTCAAGAGGTTTCAGTCTGTGGGAATGAAAAAGCTTCCCATAAAACTGGCCAATGTACATAAAACAACGTTTTCTCCCATAGATTTGAAGCCTTGCTTTGATTTGCTGCTGCAAAATTTTGTGCATATGTGTGGGAATAGGACTGAGAAAGCTATGAAAACACTTTAATAAATAAAAACACGCTACATTAAACAAACTACTGCTGGTTCGACTGCTTCTAGTACTATTGTCCGCTGATATGAAAAAGCATTTTACAAAGCTGTTTATCAAAGAACGGGACACAAACTGTACTACCGGAGTCATGTAAACTAATCCAACGATTTACTACGTAGTAATAAGCAAGATCAGCACAGTAACAGAATGCTGTCGTGGCAGGACAGAGAATGTAATAAAACAAACTCAGAAGTTTATCGTCTAACTTAGAGTATGTTGGAAATCAGCTCTATTCATAGTTCCACCAGTACATACCGGTGAATATTCGAACAAATAGATCCGGTTCTAGAAGTGCATTTTACAAAAAA
>NW_008649152.1:44399-47828 GCF_000247585.1 Phytophthora nicotianae INRA-310 | reverse complement strand
TGCTGCCACGGCATGGGCTTTGTTCAAAGGTGGACTGGGCAGGAAATGTTTCGTCGGACCGCAATCCGGGCCCCAGTTCAGGTCTGTGCATACAATGTCTTCATGAATGCTGTTGATCGGTTTGATCAAATGCGCAGCACCAATCCGACACGTCGGCGGGAGCGTCGCCTAAACATGAGTATTTTCACATGGCTTCTTGACGTTGCAATCCACAACGCCTTCGCAATGTATCAAGTTATCGAGCATGGGAATGGTGAAATCAAATCAATTCGAGCGGCAAAGGAAGTAATTGTCAATAGGCTAGTAGCAGCACAACAGCAGTACATGCAGTCACTTCGGAGACGGGCGACTCACCGAGAGCCAATTGAAGACATTATTGGAAGCGATTCTTCTCAGCACATGCTAACTCGAAGTCGCAGTAAGCTACTATGTCGCTTATGCGCACTCCGTGGTGGAAAGAATCGTGTCAAATACGCGTGCACTCGCTGCCGTCTCGGGTATCACGTCGAGTGCTTCATGGCGATGCATTATAAACACGTGATGACTGAAAACACTGTCGTTATGGAGGCACTTGACGCTGTGATACGTACAGCAAGTGGAATGCCCAAAACCAACACCAGACAGCGCCAGAACTCAAGTATTATTGATCCACATGAGATTGAGCTGCCTCAATTGTTGCTGAAAGAGCCATCACCTAGACACCAAAAGAGAGCGAGAATTCTTTCAGCAAGTTAGTCGATCATGGCGACACCTGCGTTGAAATACAATTGAGCACTTGCACTAGTGATCTAATCGTGCTAGCACGCTCTAATCACCTTGATGACACACTCTGGAGCACGCACGACGCGCGCTTTGACCAGACTGCCAAACTTTAGGTACACGTAGAGCTGGCACATGGCTCGCCGAACCTTTTTCCTGTCCTCTCCGTCAACGTCATTGCTCATCTTATCGCCGTGCTCAATTAGCACCGCCCGCATAGCTTCCCAGTCGCATGGTGTCCCTCCACAGAGCCCGCACATGTCCGAGCTGCTGTCGCTGTCGCTATCGCTCATTTTGGCAATGTCCCCCCTCCCCACCCATCTCCCGTAGGCCTCACACGTGGCCTCGAGGCTTGCTCTGATTTGATAGTTGCTAGCAAACAAAGATCTGATTGGGTGACGTGAAGGTCTTCAGCGGGCCTCTAAGAACAGTTCAGGTCCCAAAGGGTTAACTGAGTACTTCGTCCCTTCAGACCAGGGACACGTAAACGGTCGTTCACTTAAGAGTGTGTATACTCTTGGAAACCTACTTCCTCAGCGCAAGGTGCTGTGTCGCCCCGTCACATTTCAGGCATTTATGATATTCAGGTATCACACTCCCTACTAGCAGATCATAATAATATCACAAGATGTATTACATTTTACGATTGAGGGGTGAGAGGAATAATATATTGGGTTTGCATGTTACTCGTCAACGGGAACCGCTAATTTATTGCTGTTGAGGGAGAATTCCAAGCCTAGGGATTACCACCGAGGGAATCGTCTGTACAAAAAAATACTTAGGCTAATTTCTAATTTATCCCGAACAGCTATCGCAATACATGTACGTAACGCGAATCGGGAAATTGACAAACCCTGGTACTATCGAGGATCAAACGCCAGATCCTGGTACTATGGCAAACATGTTTGCCACTATGGTACTATATCACTATTCTGGTTCAACGTAGCGACAATAAGAAGAAACGACGAGCATTGGCGAGATTGTTTCAATGTAGATATTACGTTGTATTAACCAAATAGACTTACGTGTGTCTTGGTTTGTACGTCGACCTTACGGCTTGCCGCACGTGTCACTTTCACAAAGGCAAGACTTAGAAGAAAAAGAACCACGAGTTCTCCATGGATCCGCATCCACTTCATTTTGCGGCGCCTTTCTTTGACGGTGGAGACAAGAGCGACTACAATCTCATTAGTTGACATTTTCGTCTTGGACAACTCAATATGCTTAGCGTTGCAGTGCGAGCTTGGCTCGTCCTAGCGATCTGGTTGGTCATCGCGTTGTGGAGTCGGTACAACCGTTGTGCTCGGCGTCAAATGAACTGACGACAAGATCGATCGGCCTAGCACTCATCGATTAAATGGGAAACCTTTACACGAGCACTTGGTTTTATTTGAGCACGTATCTGCTATCTTCCAGACAATATGGGGATTAGCTACCTAAAGCTAAGTGACAACCATGTTCCATTCCAAGAAAAAAAAACGTTTGGTGTTTAGCACTGCTAAACACCAAACGTTTTTTTTACCGCAGAGTACCAGTAGGAGGTATAGTCCATAGTTTTTTTTGTTACCATAGGGTTAGGTTTTAAACAGGTCGACCTGCGAATTTGTACGATAGTTAGATTTTTAAAAAAAAAAAATAAAGCTTCTTATTTCTATCTAAAAAAATCCTTTGGACCACTCACAAATTTAATCAAAATCACATTTTTTTGCTCTCTTTTCATTACTTTTCTCCAGCATGAGCCGGAAGCGTGAGGCCCCGTACGAGAGCGACGCGTCCACGGATCCACCCGACAGCAGCTCGGAGGGCGGAAAGGCCATCGAGGGCGACATGAAGCGGCTGCGTGTGGCCTACAATTACGATGGCGCTCACGGTGTGCGGTGGGCTGGCGAGGCTACGGCCATGGACACGGATATGGAGACCCCGAGGGCCAGATCGGTGCGCAGCGACTACGCCGAGGCCAACGCAATGCTGAGGGAGTTCCACTACCTGCGTCAACTACGCAAGTTTCAGGCCGAGCGAGGCCGCGCCCGTGCTAACTACTTGGCCGCGTCCGCGAAGGAGCCAACGCCCGGATAAGGCACAGACAGCTAGACTCAAGTGCAACGTTATTATTTTAATTAAGATGCCAACAAGACACGGCCAGCGTTTGGCCAGGTCGTGGCCAGCTCGTTTCTATGGTGGCCGACACGTACGTCAACGTGGCCCCAGACACAATGCAGTTAGGAGGTGACTATATTTGTTACGGCCCTGACTAGCAGGCCACGGAGACTCGTGCCATCCTGACTATAGGATCGACAACTTACGCTAAAGCACACGATCAAACCTAAGGCAGCTCAGACGTGGGCAGGTTGGCAGCGAACTCGCGCTCCTTCTCGAAAAGAGGCGACGACAGGTAGCGTTCACCGAAGCTGGGCAAGATCGTCACGATGAGCTTGTCCTTGTTCTCCGGGCGCTTGGCCAGCTCCAGACTGGCCACCACCGCGGCACCGGACGACGGACCAACGAGGATTCCCTCCTCCAGAGCCAGGCGCTTGGCCATGGCGAAGGCGTCCGGACTGCTGGCCGTGATAACTTCGTCGATCAGGTCACGCTCCAGCACTCGCGGCACGAAGCCAGCGCCAATGCCCTGAATCTTGTGGGGCGCCGGGTTGCCACCCGAGAGCACGGGGC
>NW_008649152.1:43679-44299 GCF_000247585.1 Phytophthora nicotianae INRA-310 | reverse complement strand
AAAAAATAGTGTTGCTAGATGAAGTAAGCCCAAAAGGTTTGGCACTTGAATTCTTGGCGGCAAAGTTACAACGCACCATCACCACGTCGACTTAGGCGTGAAACCTTTAAGGTATTTGTCGTACATTATTCCAAATCCCTCTTCGGTGATAACTCTCGATGTCATTCGGTCGCCGTTTTGGAGGTTTAACCCCATTTCCCAGGACATAAACTCTTCTCTTGCAGACCAATGTTGGTCAGTACAGCCTCCAGTTAATCCTGAATCATTGTGCTCACACTGAATGTGCGATCTTCATCATCGTTGCCATGACTGACTGCCTCGCTGATCTGCCCCAATTTGAGTACATGTACCTGATCGGGCGGCGTAAATATGAAAGGGTCGTGTGGACGCTTTCATCGGTAGTTGGAATGGTTCAGCAGCCTGCTATGATGCAGGAGGAGAAGATATAGGACAAACACGTGCCTTCTTGGGATCTTCAATTTCATGGAGCTTAAATCATACAAAAGTATACTACGCATTTCGGGGCCAGGTGCAAAATGACATAGCAGTAAATTACTGCTATGCCTGGTACTAGTGATAGCCCTTTCTGAGGTGAGGGTGTTTACATTAGCAACTTTCGC
>NW_008649152.1:38774-41462 GCF_000247585.1 Phytophthora nicotianae INRA-310 | reverse complement strand
TTTTTTTGGCGAATCGCGCCGCTTCAATTGAAGCGTTTCCAGCCAATCAACGGATTGCATTCGGACAACTTCAACATGCACATTTCCTTGACAAACCAACAGCCATCGACTCGCACTGCTGTGCCAACAGCACTCTACATCTACTGTAATATCTCTTGTCGTAGCGGTATTGTGAATGCATCTACGACCAATTATCGCGTCGAAGCCTCGGTGTATTCCACCACAATTCTCCTCAAATTTGAACTACTTCATAGTACTAGCTCTACGTAGTAATGCATGTAGATGCTCTAATCTGCATTGCCCTTCAACCTCCGATCTTTCCCGCTTTCAACTGCATATCCTTTACAGAAAACCAACCAATGCTTACAAAGTTTAGAGACGTAAGCTCACGTGTATTCGCATAGCAATCCATCGACACTGTGCTCTACTCCTCTTAGACCTACAATGATCCACTACTTACAAAGGTTCATACATTTAAGCCTGGATCTCCGACGTCTGCAGATTCTGAGCAAACTCGCGCTCCTTCTCGAACAAAGCTGACGACAGGTAGCGCTCACCGAAACTAGGCAAAATAGCGACGATCAGCTTGCCAGCATTCTCCGGACGCGACGCCACTTTAATAGCAGCCGTCACAGCCGCACCCGACGACGGACCAACCAACATTCCTTCCTCCAGAGCGAGACGCTTGGACATAGCGAAGGCCTCAGTACTGTTGGCCGTTACGACCTCATCAATCAGGTCGGTCTGAAGCACACCAGGCACAAAACCAGCTCCAATGCCCTGGATCTTGTGGGGTCCAGGCTTGCCGCCAGACAACACGGGGCTCTCCTCGGGCTCGACGGCAATGATCTTGATACTCTCCTTCTTAGGCTTCAGATACCGACTGGTACCGGTCAAAGTACCGCCTGTACCCACACCAGCGATGAAGATATCGATCTCACCGTCAGTATCGCGCCAGATCTCCGGGCCGGTCGTCTCGAAGTGGATCTGCGGGTTGGCTGGGTTATCGAACTGGCCGAGGATCAGAGCCTTTTCGGGCTCTTTGGCCACCAGTTCGTTGGCTTTGGCCAAAGCTCCAGTCATTCCCTTAGCACCAGGAGTGAGCACCACGTTGCAGCCGAACGATTTAAGCAGGATACGACGCTCCATCGACATCGTGTCGGGCATAACCAGCGTCAACTTGTAGCCGCGTACAGCTGATGCGAAGGCCAGTCCGATACCGGTATTACCCGACGTGGGCTCGATGATATGCGAGTCCTTCTGCAGACGACCGGACTTCTCGGCGTCCAAGATCATACTCAGACCAATGCGGTCCTTCACAGAGGCGCATGGCTCCATGAACTCGCATTTAACAGCGATCTTGGCGTGACATCCTTCGGTCACGTGGTTCAAGTAGACCAGCGGCGTGTTGCCGATGAGCTCGGTCATGTCCTTAGCGATCTTGGGGGCCATCTTGATGGGGTTGGAGGGCGGGGTGTCGGGGAGACAGCTGATTGAAGAATGATCTCCATGTAGGATATGTGTCCCCGCTGAGGGAAGATACGTGGCCACGAGGTGGAATGCAGCTCAAGCATTCGACGAAGGAGGGCGATAATGACCAATCAGAAACGTGACAAAGTTGAAGAGGGACGTTATAGTCATGTGATTGGCTGCTGGACGCGGGCTCAGCTAGTCGCAACCATTCTACAACTTCGACGTATGGGTCCTCTGGACGGAATTTGGTGGCCCGCCGATGGGTTCGACTCAGTTTCCACAGCGTCTGCAGTTTGAGATGAGCTATTACATTCGCTACGAGCTATAGTCATTCAAGGATATTAGACATCGCCTTGGATCGTTGGTTTTCCACTGTGGAATCCACATCTACGATAGTGAGCTCGATACGATCGATTACCTTGATTTGTTTGTTTTGTATGATGTAGTGATGGTGGACTGTGAACACTACGGATTGGAAATATTCCAACCAACGCCACGTGAAGAAACCAACAATATCAGGCCGACTTAGGCAGACTGACTGACTATCGTATTGAAACTGTTGACCTTCGTTTTTTTATGATGGTCATAGGGCAACCATGTGCTCAATTAATGTATCAAAAAGTCAAATAACCACGACCTGCCGAACCTTTAGCCATAATTTGCAAGACCCACTGATGCGAACTGAATACTTCGGCAAACAACGAGACATCGTCAAGAGGAAAGGATGAAGACCAAAGTGCACGATGGATATCCTCTGACGCTTGAGTAGTCAATGAGACGTTCCCGTTGCATAAAGTTTGTTGTGTTGGGTCTATTATTTTTCTTATCTGTTTTTACTACGGATACAGAATACCACTCCCGGTCTTCTGTTTCATCTCATTCACTACCTCTCTCAATCATAAAGTCCATTCAGGTTCATACATCTTTCTTTTGCTTCAATCCAACATGACACCCTACAGTGGTGCTACAGCACTTAATTCACTCCAAATATCTGCGTCGCACCGTCAATCTGTTGCTTTCCGGATTCAGATATCCTCGGATCAGGAACCGACCAAAGCGGTTCTTCCCTTTACCAAGCACAACATAGCGACTAGCAACGGGCTCTTCATCATCTTCACTGTAATATCCCTCCATATCCTCGTCCTCATCTTCTTCTTCGTCTGACGCTGGCATGGGCAGGAACTGTAAGTCCACTTGGTCTTCTCGGATTTTCAC
>NW_008649152.1:38206-38674 GCF_000247585.1 Phytophthora nicotianae INRA-310 | reverse complement strand
AGACGCATACTTGTTATCGAGCTGTAGATCAGTAGTGAGATAAATGCAATATTTCACTGAAACAGAGAGACTTGTCGGTGGCCGAGTAAAACAGGGAATGAAAAACAGCAAGTTCTGTCGGGGTAGCGATGTCAGGCCATCGACGTCATCACAGATGTCGTTAATGTCAAGCAACTTAAGCTCTTATTCTCGGGTACTGTAAAAATGGATTCATATGCCGGATATCTGATCCGATACTACCAGTACTGGAACATTTGGTATTGTATGGAGGACTCTCTTGGAGGTGCAGGTACCCAATACATATTATAAAAAAGCTGTGAACTACATGCATACTTATGACAGCGTATGCTTAATTGTGTTACCGTACTGGCATAACACTTAGAATTCTTACCACGGCCTTCATCGGGGCATATGCTGCTGCTTTCTGCCATATCCTTTAAGGTATTTGTCATACATTATTCCAAATCC
>NW_008649152.1:4523-5068 GCF_000247585.1 Phytophthora nicotianae INRA-310 | reverse complement strand
GTTACGTCATCAACGTAGAATTCCTGAGCAAAACCTCGGAGAGCGCGGAGTGCACTGCTGATATCAGAGCGGGACGTTGCTGAGGGAGCGGCGCGTAATGCGTTGCTCTCCGAGAAATCGGTCATACTGGTGTTGGATTCTTGTGTTTTTACTTGGGCCTATATATCGACTGGTCGGCAGTGCATCAACGTGAGGCCTCGCGCGAGGAAGCCGAAATCCAGAAGACCACGACATACTGGTGGGAGCCGCAGGAATGACGCGTTTCTGGAATGTTGCATTCGTTCAAGCACATACAAAGCGGACTTACAGGTGACCACGGAAAAATTCGCCACCACTGACTACTATCCTCCATAGTTAACGGTTGTCCACAAAAAAATTCGCCACTTAATTCGATTGGTCAAAAACAAAAGTTCAAATACAAGAAAAGGTCAGTTAATACAAGAAAAGGTCAGTTATTTATTTTAATAAAAAAAGACGCATTAAAAAAGAAAGGTCGTAGATGTACTCAAGTTATAAAAAAAACTATTTTATTAAAGAAATTCTAG
>NW_008649152.1:0-567 GCF_000247585.1 Phytophthora nicotianae INRA-310 | reverse complement strand
GAGAGAGAGAGAGAGAGAGAGAGAGCAGTCGCTCACACCGAATCCCCACCACCTCGTACACACTGTACAGCCCGACGAAATGCATAGATCCGTAGGACCAACCGTCAAACATTAGACCAAACGATTTGCCCGTCTTCATGTTGATGGCTGCTCTCAAGTTCTTGGCCAACGTCTCCATGCACTGCTGCAAGGTCTTGATAGAGATCGGCGGCCACTTGCTCATCATGCGCGTGTCCAGGTTGTCGACTGCGGTGGTTGGCATGTTGCACTCGACGACCCACCGCACTCACTGGAAGCGGTGGTTCGTCTCCAGCGCGACGAAATCAGAGCTCTTCAGCGTTCGCAAACATCTCCTCATAGCGAAGGCGCTTGGTGGTGATGTGCAACATAAGTTGGAATAGCCGCTGCCGAGCTGCTGGTTCCGTGTTGTGCCGCAATCCTTGCACACGTAGCTGCCTGAGCCGAGGTCTTTGTAGAAGAACGTGCAGAATTCCTTGCTGTCGACCACCTTGGATTTTCAAAATTCCTATTGTAGGAGTGGAGAGCGCAGCAGATGCTCAGAAATTG
>NW_008649151.1:48976-50761 GCF_000247585.1 Phytophthora nicotianae INRA-310 | reverse complement strand
GCAAGTTTGACTTATGTGGCGACCACCATCCATGACCATACAAAATTCAAGTGTTGCCCGTTAATATGTGGAGTCATGTGCATGTTATCCGAAGGGCTATTAGCACCAGGAGGGGTTTTGGTGGGAATTGAAAAGCGTTTCGGGGATATATTAAATTATAAAACCTAGAGAGGACCTGGTAATGTGATGTTAATGTGACTCGCTAAAGCGACTCACTTGATGAATGGATGCAAAAAAGAAGGCAAGGTAGCAAGGAAATATGAATTTGTGCAAGTGGGAATATTAGTACAATTGCGATGCGGCCCATTATTCATCTGGTTGGCCCGCGGCCTGGTATCGAGTCGTTATTGACGCTGAATTTGGTCTAACACTGGGTCGCACAAGGAGCATGGGTAGATCCGCGCAATAGACGTCTTGTCTCTGTGGTCATACGCTCGCTCTTACAGCGCAGGGTGAGCTAAGTAACGTGGCAGGCCGCGGGCCAGCAATGGTTTCTCTCTAGACGCTGAACTCGGGTCTGGGCGTAGGCTGGACGAGACCCGCACAATCGGTATTGAGATGGCTCGTTCTTACATCACCGGGGTAAGTAGCGGGGCCGAGACAACGTCGACTCAGAGACGATGAATTTTTATGCCATAGATGCAAAGGGTGTGAGAAAACCTCTGCAAACTGGACACCAGGGCAGCGAAAGGTGCCCCGGCGTGGGGACGGCGGCGATAGAAAAAACAGAAATGCGCGTTCGACTGATGGGGATTGGCGAGAACGAAGAAAGATGGAGTTGGCTCGTACTCTCCAACTTCGGGTAGACGATAGCATACTATTGATGTCCTACTACTAGATTAATACCACAAAAGTCAGCTCCAGTGCATCGACAAATGTAGGGTCGACACCCCTAGTGCGAACTGGCGAGAATAAAGTAATAATATGTTGCCGATACCATGCTGGCATTTACTATTGCATTATGTGACTATCTCAGTAACCAACAGTTAGATCGACGGAATAACGTTGGTGCTTATTTGTCGACAGCATATTGTACTGAGTTTGTACTATTAGTATCTTCGCGCTGCCATCCCCATCAACCCCCATAGAGTCGAAATACCGGAAATCATCACTATTATTTTCCAGACAATCATGTACATGCAGTAACATGCATTCCGAATTCAAATATCACAAAGCCAATAATCAAGATATTTTCACTTTTTTTTACCGTGTGTTTCCCATTCTTCGTACATTATACTATACTATTGACATACTACCGTGAAAGTTGGCTCCGGTTTAGCAGTAATAACCAAGTTAATTAAAAATCGTAAGGTTTTTTTTAAAGAACACGTTTGAGCGATATTCGTTCTCACAATCAGTGGCGCGCCATTGTGCAATGTTCCCGCCTTCCACCACATATCACACAAGCACACAATGAAGTACCGCCCTAAAAACCAAGAACAAGGCCAAGCTGAACGTATGTAAACGCGTACCACATACCCCATATTTAATTCGAAGCTTTTTTTAAAATGGAATAATGATAATAGGAAGTCGAAGCCACAAAATTAAACTCTGTAGCCGCTGTCGCAGTACAGATGGGTGTGCATCGCTCGTCTGTATACCGCTGGAGAAAGCAAAAGACAAAAAAGAGAATGGAAGCAAATTCTACGTGAATCCAAAGGAACATGAAGCACAGAGAGTGCACTATCTTAATTTAGAAAAGATGTTTGAGCTTGTTTTAGTTTTCTAGTTTTATTTCTACTAACATGTTAGCTTTGATGTCTAGACGGCTTGAATATGTTTCAG
>NW_008649151.1:47181-48876 GCF_000247585.1 Phytophthora nicotianae INRA-310 | reverse complement strand
CAGTGGCGCGCCATTGTGCAATGTTCCCGCCTTCCACCACATATCACACAAGCACACAATGAAGTACCGCCCTAAAAACCAAGAACAAGGCCAAGCTGAACGTATGTAAACGCGTACCACATACCCCATATTTAATTCGAAGCTTTTTTTAAAATGGAATAATGATAATAGGAAGTCGAAGCCACAAAATTAAACTCTGTAGCCGCTGTCGCAGTACAGATGGGTGTGCATCGCTCGTCTGTATACCGCTGGAGAAAGCAAAAGACAAAAAAGAGGATGGAAGCAAATTCTACGTGAATCCAAAGGAACATGAAGCACAGAGAGTGCACTATCTTAATTTAGAAAAGAGGTTTGAGCTTGTTTTAGTTTTCTAGTTTTATTTCTACTAACATGTTAGCTTTGATGTCTAGACGGCTTGAATATGTTTCAGAAATGAGGAAAAAAACCGCAAAATTTACGTAACTACGAAGTGCTTAATTTAATGATGGCAAAATTTGATCCAGCCGTCACTCGGTCTCGCAACTATGTTGCCCTTCTGTCGTAGACTGCGCGATTTCTAAAGAGAAATCATCTTGTCATTCGGCACGTTACGCGTAAGGGATCAAAAGTGCGAAACGATATGCAGGTTGGTCATTCTAATTAGTAGTAATTATTTTATATTGTTTTTTCCTGTTCTAACCTTTTTTAGATGTTGCGGATTCGTTTGCAAATTCTGTGAACTTTGCAGTAGAAATGAACGGGGTCTTGTCTTGTCACAACGATTATGAGATAAGTACTCAAGTCTATACAACATGGACCAGACGGCGGTCTTTATTAACAACGCCGGAAAATTAACAGTGGCCTACTGTGAAACACGCAATATTGACATCGTTCAAAGCGCAGTCGAAAACACAGGACGATGCAGCGTTTTTGTGTGCTTCAGCAATAGGAGTAAAGCTGAAGCAATTTATTGTGTTTGCGGGAAAACAGGGGTGCCAAGTTGCTAGTCAGGTGACATCGCAGTCCTGTGGCTGCATCTCGGCGGAGTACACAGTACAAGAGAAAGCCTGGTGTGACCATTCCATTATGAAGGAATCGATTTCAAATGTATGTCTGTCTCTTTTATTGAATTGAATTAAATTTACTAATTTAGGATTTCTTTTTTTCAATTTATTAGGTTTGCCATCCAAGTGTCACCGGTGCCGAATGCTACTTTGAACAGTTTAAACGTTCACGAGATGACAAGCATTCGCGAAATGCTCGGGACCGAGCGTACAACGCAGGGTTAGTGCATCCCACGAGGTGTTACTGCCCTAAGTCAGCCAATGGATGTCAGCGTAATGAGGACCTTCAAAAAGTAGATCGAGTAAGTTTTTGTTCATGCGTTCATTATTTTTGTGTATAAATTTTAGATATCTTTACGTATATATTCATACCGAGCAACCCACAGTATAACTACTACACAGTAGAAAGTAGTGTAACTTGGAGTTGACACGGCGAGATTGCGAATGAGAATCGGAATGCTACGTTTTCATTATCAATACACAACCTAGGTATAGAACTACTGTAAAACAAGAGAAACTCCTCTTCCACATCTGAGCCCAGGTATAGCCTCCGAAGTGAGCAATACCGCAAAATTTTTATCCGTCCTCAGGACTAGTAGGACAGTCCTCGTCCTCTTTCAAAATTATTGTACTGATTACAGTACCATATGGG
>NW_008649151.1:42723-45520 GCF_000247585.1 Phytophthora nicotianae INRA-310 | reverse complement strand
GGTGCTCCGACGAAGAAGACCGTTCACGTGCTGGTGGTGGTTCCCTCTCCCGACGAGACGACGCAGCGTCTTCAGCAACTACAGAGACCTGTCTCACAAGTCATGGACAATGAAAGGTTCAGGAAGAGGCAAAAAGTGATTCGCGTGGAGCGAGACACGTTGCTTCTTGGAACGGCAAAAGGGTTATTGGAACAGATTAAAGGCTTCGACATGGATCTTGCAGAGTTGAATTCCGTCCTTGATGTTCCGTTTCCTTCACTGTACGATATCCCCGATCATTTTCAACTCGATGCAAATAGGTGCTTCAAGTATCAAGCGAGACAAGAGTTGGTGTCATTGTATGACAGAATTGGAAAGCTATGGCAGAATAGGACGGCTACTACAGTAAGGTTTGGTGGAACAATTGGCTATGGAAAGTCGCATATATTGGCTGTTCTGGTGTTGTTATTGTTGAAGCATCGAGACGAATTGGTCCTAACGGCCGGTGTAGGTGACAAAACCATTGAGATCCGTCCAGTTGTGATCTATATTCCTGATTGTCGGGTGTTACTTCGAGAAGATGAACTTGTGCGCGTTATGAAGCTCAACCTTTTGCTCAATGATTTAGACGAATATGAAGGTCTGCACTCATCGATGACTCCTGATGACATGTATGACATTTTGGCTGGTCGTATGGCAATTGTGGTTGCTGATCAGTGGAATTCGATAGACGACGACGACAACGCAGCATGCATTGCTGCACAAACACGCCTTTCTAGATGTCTCGGTATATCAGCGATGGTTACAATTCGCGATATGTCGCTGAATTCGACAGCTTGGCTGAACACCTACTACAAACAGGAAACTGGCACCACCATATTGCTTGCTGGTGGTTTTAATGAGAATGAATTTCAAGTGTGGATGGAACATCAAAACATTGAGCTGCTCAAAGACCATAGGGAAGAATTGATGGCTCTGACCGGTTGTGTCCCGTTGTTCCTCTTTCGATTTGCAAGACTTCATCGTGAGAACGATACGTGGCCAAAACTTGTTCAAAGGGTCATGAGTGATAAAGCCATCAAGAATTGTTTGCAGTGTATCGAGACCTTTTACACCAAGTTCGATGCGAATGCTTTGTGGGGCGTGTTTGCGCATTTAGTCCCACCTGCTTCATCGGATCCAGATGATGATGATGTGGTGGATCATCGCTTTTTCTACTTCGATGAAGAACATCAAGGCTTTTCTGCTATTGGAGAGATTCCCACTCGTTTACTGTATCAAGTTTGAAAAAAAAAGCAGCCGATGCTGCGATTCTTACATTGTGGCCTGAACGGTTAAAATGCGTCACCGAAAATCGATCAATTTGTGGCTTTCTTGTAGAGGAAGTTATCAAGGCTATCGTTCATCGAGACGGCATTATTGGCAAATATCCGAAGGAAGAAAGATCCATCGCGAGGCACAACTTCAAACCTGGAAGTGAGACCACGGCGTTTCGAAAGGCATTGAGTGAGTGCACTGACCAATCGTGGGTGCTGCTGGACCCGGACATTTACAATTATGGTGGTGTTGACATGATTCTGATCACTGATAAAGACATTGTCGGGATTAATGTGACCATTGCCAGTACTCATTCTCTGATGAGTCCGTTCTTTGATGTATGGCGGCCGATTGCGGGAACCAAATTCAAGACAAGTGGGATTTTCATTGCACCTGATGGCTTCGCTCACACAGAAGCAGGTGTTGGAATTGTTTGGTTGAAGAATGTATACAACGAATTATGGATGGCGATTCGACGACGTGATTTGATTCCAGATCACTCGTGTACTTGTAAAGGGGGCTGCAAAGACAATCGTTGCAAGTGCAAAAAACTTAGCAAAATATGCAGTAGCAACTGCAAGTGTACTTCTTGCCAGAACAAGCAATGACGTCAATCAAGATCTTTTTCGCAGAGCTGAGTCACAAAGGGCGGAACCGACTTTGAAACGCGAGCGATGGGAGCTGCGAATGAAAGCAGGTGCGCTTTGTTCAAGTGTCACGCGCCGAGAAGCATACTTTCTCTACTTTGTCGCGTTCTTAAGCAAGCACTTGCAGGTGTTCTCAACTTGATTGTGGTGATTAAAATATGTTGCGTTGTCTCAATGGCTAGATTCAGCGGTAATTTGTCACTTCATCCACCTCGGCCGTTCTGCAAATGCACATCCAGCTGCGTTATTCCAGTTCCAGAAGAGCTTTTCTCAGCGCAGGGCAGTTTTCTTCCACATATTTGTTCTTCAGTAGCCAATCGAAGTATCCCTTATCGCAATCGCGAATCCATTTGATCGACTTGCCTTGGTATTTTCCCCAGTTCAGTGTCATAGTCATATCCGAGCCTTTCAGCCTTTCTTCTAGAAACTCTTTAATCTCCAGTGACTGCCCGATCAGGATCTCTTGCGGTAGTAGCCACACACAATAGTTCCGATCTACAGCAAAGTCTTCTTCGATAGTCTTTCCTTTATATTTACCAAAGTTTAGTTGTGTTGTCATGATGAGAGGTCTCGCTATATAGGGTAACAAAAAATAATTGTGATAATATATTACAAAACATAAGAAACACTGAGATGGATAGAAAGTCGAGAAATCGAGAGCTAGTTAAATCATGGCGTGAAAAAACGCCGACAAACTTAAAGAGAGCATCCAATGTGAATGTGGCGGACGATACTTATATCAGAATATCTCGAATCACAGAAAAACCCAGAAGCATTCGACATTTTTGAAATTCCAGCGGATGCTTGAACACGCTAGACAACGACTGATTACACTCAAGTTCATTTTGTCAAAG
>NW_008649151.1:39048-40208 GCF_000247585.1 Phytophthora nicotianae INRA-310 | reverse complement strand
AATAGAACTTCTAAGTACCATTATTTGTATTTATTTTCATTTGGGGGTAGAAGGTAGTATTATTAAAGCGTTTTGGAAGAATTCAACAAAAATGCAAAACTGTCAATCATAAAAAAAGAATAAAAAATGTGTGTAAGGAACTTGACCAAAAATGCTACCCCTTCTACCCCCGTGGCATTTTTTCTCTTTTATTACCACTACAGTTTGTTTAGTATTAGAAATGCTTAAAGAAGTATACTACACCCATGCTACACCCATGCTACCCCTTCTACCCCCGTGACGTTTTGTGTCTTTTATTACAGTCTAGATCAGCTGTAGTTGTAAAATATTGGGAAGGTTTACGCTACCCCATGCTGTGCCAATGGAACACCTTCTACCCCCGTCATTTCAGTTGGTAGTGATTATACTATCTAGACTGCTTCTAATATCAAAAAAAATCATAAGACAGATGCTACCCCGCAAATTTTATGACACTGCATTTATAAATAGGATCGCAAACCCTGCTCTAATATCTCTTTGGAATAACATTTCAATAATATACCATGCGATTTGCGCTCTTGGATAAATGGTTTTACAATCAGGCTGAAGGCTTTCATCGACATGGTTTTATGATGTTGGGCGTTACAAAACTCTATGAAATTACAAAATAACTGTTTCATAGGCATTTCATAGACATTTCTATCATCCAACTCTGTCAATCTCTCCAAGCAGTCGATTAAAAACTTGATCGGAGTTGCAGCTTGAAGTTGCTTCAGCTCTTGTTTGTATGAGGTTTGTGGTGTGTCTTGTGAATGCCAACCATCATCGATCGTTACATGTTTCACCAACCAATGAAAGATATGCTTACTGGCGTTGATGTTATCTAATGTTGCCCAGTATCTGTTGAAATATGATCTATTGCCAATCATCATATTATTTGTTTCAAGGCATAGCGACTGACGATCAGATTCTTCGATAAAGCTGGCGAAATCATTATTTGAGACTACGATGTAATTGCAGGATTCACTAAGAGTAACTGGCTCTTTTCCCTTTCATTCAATTTGAACCTCGTCAGCTGTAATCAAGTTCTTGAACTTGTTCATCACCGCACGATCAGAGTTATCTACTGCTTCATCTAGAACGCACATAATCATCGACTGACGAATGGAGTTGAAACGACC
>NW_008649151.1:35194-36191 GCF_000247585.1 Phytophthora nicotianae INRA-310 | reverse complement strand
TTCCAGACGCTTCATCTCACGGAGAACATGCGTGTGCGTACAGCGGAGACCGCGGACATTGCTGAAGAAATGGCCGGGTTCTCCGACTTCCCGCTGCAAGTTGGGAGGGACGGCAGGACATTACTACAAGTCTAGATAGAGATTACATGAAGTTAAGTTTTCGTGCTATATGTTGATTGATAACCCACCAGCGGACGATGATGAAGATGAAGATTCCGTCCTGGCATTATTCCGAGAGGAATAAACCGGATCTTCGACGGCATGTGCGGCGACATCAACAACCCCCAGATCGCGACCGACGAGTACTATGCAAATCATACGATCCTCACCACCGCGAACGCGATCGTGCATCGCATCAACGAAGCGGTGGTTAATCGTTCATTGAGACAGGCCCGAGAATACATGTCTTTCGATTCTGTACAAGATGATGGCGATGGCAATTTCGTTTTTTAGCAGGTGGCACTCCACTCGATGAACATCAGCGGAAATCCACCACACAAGTTTACACTCAAAGTAGGAATGCCTTTCATGCTGATGCGGAACCTGAACCCAGATCTGGAGTTGCGCAGCGGAACACGCCTACGAATCGTTGCCCTCGAGTCTCATGTAATTCACGCCACGATCATGACAGATGTGCGACAAGGACATCGTGTTCTGATCTCCAGCATCGTGTTATCAGCGACGAATACATTCGGAACTTCTCCTTTTAACTAAGGCATCAGCAGTTTCCCATCCAGCCAGCGTTTGTGATGAGTATCAACAAGGCGCAAGGCCAAACGGTGCAGTACTCGGGTTTGTATCTGGGGACGCCGTGCTTCTCCCACGGACAGCTGTACGTCACGGTGTCGCGAGTGACCTTAAGATCATGATTCAGGGCACTGGCCGAGTACCCAGAGTTGGAGGACGAGGACGGGATCTACACCAAGAACATAGAGATTTGAGTTCGGTGTAGGGAGTTGTAGCTTCACATGCATGCCAATATATATTGTCTATGTTT
>NW_008649151.1:4387-5703 GCF_000247585.1 Phytophthora nicotianae INRA-310 | reverse complement strand
CTATCACCAGCGTCCTAGTGATAGTTCAGCCTCTAGTAGAAACTCCTACTAGAACCTCAACCAGCTTGAGATGACGAACCGCAACTTGCAGTTGTAGATCTACAACAAGCTGGCAAGCTAGTGGCTGACTGCAACCACCTGCCCACCCAGCTTGTTCGTCATTCTCGACTGTAGGGTGTGGTCGTGGTTGGGCTTTCAAGCCGCCACCCACTACAGGAAGTCGGGTTTATAAACTTTGTCCGGTATATTACTGAAGAACTTGGTGGCTTCAAGGTACGCGTTCCAAAGCGAGCTCAGCTACGTGGTAGGATCGTCCAGCTCGCATAGGATCTAAGACGACAGGTAAGGCAGTCAATCACCCGCTCGTGTTTGTTCTTCTCGATAACGAGTGACATCTGGTCTTTGTGAAACGCACGTTCCTACTTCGCGTTCATGTTGCTGAGAATTATGACTCAGTAAATTGGACGCTCAAAGTCAAGGAGATTCCTGGGAAACACGATGGCCGCTCTATTGCAACTGCGCTGGAAAAGATGATAGAAGATTGGGATTTACGGAAGGAGCGTTGCAGTTGATTCGTAAGGGATTTTGGTTCCAACATGGTTGCATCCGGTGACAGCATGCAACTAGACCACACAGCATGTATTGCTCACGAAATTTATCTCATTTTGTCGACTGTACTTAAGAAAAAGAAGAGACCTCCTGAACAGGACCGAGAAGCCTTGGAAATTGCCGTGGAAGCTGAACCAGATGCAGTATGTACAGAATACGAAGGTGATGACGAACTGTCGGACGCAGACAGAGAACAGATGCAGACTCTGCGAGATGATATATTGGAGGAGATGGATACTTTTGTTAACAATGCTGTGGAGGATGTCGAAAAAGATCAGCTGGCTGAAATGCGTGTTATCGTGCAGAAGTTTCGAAGCTTGGCAGTTTATTTCCGGAAATCACCGAAGGCTCGGAACAGATTAGCCTTGCTGCAGACCGAAAAGCTAAGGATTCCAAAAAAAGGATGTTGTAAATCCTGTTGTTGATTGCCCAACACGGTGGAATAGCTGTTACGATATGCTCTGTCGCTTCATCAGTCTTGAGAAACCTATTGGAGAATTTTTTTTTGTGTATCTACCAACACCAGAACGGCGTATGGAATTTGCAGACATGCAAAATAAATTGACGAGACCAAAAGCAGCAGACTGGTTGGCTATAAAATGCCTCGTGGAAATTCTTGCTCCATTTGCGTCGGTGTTCACGATGCTGGGAGGCCAATCCTACCCTACGCTCCCTTTAGTTATACCGGCGCTTAGTGGTCTCCGAAA
>NW_008649151.1:0-1872 GCF_000247585.1 Phytophthora nicotianae INRA-310 | reverse complement strand
ATTCTGAGTGAAATTCGTGCTATCCGGAATGAACTTACAAAGGAAACTATAGCCCGACGACCAGATATGCAAAAAAGTTGCTGGCTCGCAGAGCTTAATGTGTGAGCGACAAATGGAGTGTACGTCATTAATATTGGAGGATCTTGCTATTCAGTCTGGCATCCCAACTTGCGAAACTGGGTTCTTGTATCATCAAGATACTGGAGGGTAAAGGAATATAGCGGTAACTGCGCTCTCACAGTGGAGCTGAAACGAATCGAAAGGTAGAGCGCTTGCTCTTTCAGGTGAGGAAGATGGTTCTGGTGGCGATAGTGACGATGAAGACACTTTAGCCTATCTAATTTATCATTGGGAAGGTGGAAAATCATCTTTCACCATGGCATGCAGCTTCCAACTGGAATTGCTGAACAAGCATAAATTTATTGGTGCTATTGTTATACTTCAAAATAATTACCCCCTCTTCGTCAGATTCGTCCAGCAAACTTAAACTATCCCAACCAGCGCAATGTCTGTGTGAGCTCAAGTTTTTGCTTAATAAAGTTGAGGAATAAGCAAAACCAAAAAATTATACACACCAAAAGTCACTTGCGTAGAGGCTGCAAAGGTATTCCAAGACTGCAAACGTACCATCGAGCTCTCATATGTGACTCAACCTAATAGAAAGCGGGGTCGAGGACAATAAGTGTGGGTGTGCGTCGCAACGCTATAGCAGAAGAAAGTGACCAGCGTAATAAAGCGTAGATTCGCATCACATTTTGCTATTCCAACCGTATTCAATTCACTTACTTGGTATACATCTTCGAAATATACACCATCATTGGCTAAATTACAATCCTGAGAAAAGCCACGAGGCGTCCTGAAAAAATTGCTCACGAGTGAAACGTTTCACACCACTAACTGAAACACCCGTATTTTTTTCCTCAAGCATGGCTTTCGTACACATTGGAGCAATTCTAGCAGCTATTTGAATCACTTCACTATCCGAAAGCACTCAAGTGTTCATATTGCTCACCCCGCTATTATTACAGATCAATTGAACCCGAATAACCGCACTCATTCAGACCTGGGTATCTGCTTACTGGATGCACCGTTTCGTTGCATTTTGTTTATTTAGCAGGAGGTACTTAATAATAGTTAGCTGATAATTAGTTTTAGCGCGCTCTAAATCAACAGAACGCATCATTCCGTCGTTATTTAAATTTCCAGGCATTAAGTGTGTGGATTACACAATGTTGTGTTCGAACACTGACCCAGTTGACGGTAATAAATTCTCGTTTGGCTTCCCAATAGCTAGCTTCCGCAACCTACCTCCCTGTATGAACTCAACGACATATCAAGAGATATACCTATAGAGCTAAAGCAGCATCCTTTCGTCAACGCATCTCCTGCAACTGCTTACTTCGTTAATACTGTCTAACTTGAAACTTAATACAATTGATTATAGAAAAACTATATAAAAGCGGTCAATATCAAAGGTTTTACCACTAGTAGTAGGAGTCAGTGATGTTAATCGGCATGACATCATGCGCTCGTCCATTCTAAACCGATTTCATCTTCTACTTTAAAAAAAGAAGCAAGTCTACCAGTTTGGTGGAATCAAATTCTATCAAGTACGACAGGATATCAGGATATACGAGCTCATCTTAGACAAGTTCATCTGTAATGACTGGTGTGTTCACAAAGCTTCCTGAAGCAGGTAGGAGCCATTCTTTTTGTTGTTGTTGTTTTTGTTAAAGTTTAACTTGCATATGTAAGTCCCTCTATAAACAAATATAACAATGGAATATCCCTTAGATATTGTAAGTTGTGGGCCGCCGCTGGTGGCCCACCACAATATTTGGAACAATGAGGACAATTCCAGGTTGAGTTTGT
>NW_008649150.1:46585-48161 GCF_000247585.1 Phytophthora nicotianae INRA-310 | reverse complement strand
CCTGATAAGCTATCACAACATAGATAGAGAAAACGTTTATGAGTGCTACAGTAAATAAATTTAATACAAGCACATACTTACCGCCATGTCCTTCGACGTGGAAAATAAGTTCGTCATTCCGCGTCCACGCGGCCTTGGTCAAGTTGGCGCTACCTCCAACTGCGAATGCCGAGTCCTCATTCCAAATAGTGAGGAGCTTGTAGTGCATCCTGTGAAGGCTGTGGTAGACAGAAATTCCTGCAACCACAAGCTCTACCACACATTTCCGGCCTGTCGTGCAACCCCTTGTCCACTCCTTGTCAATGACGACTTGGACGGACTTACCTAGAGGAATTTCCATAATCCAGTACTAGGGTACTGGATTTTGATGATTTTCAAAAAACATTTCAAACCAACAGTGTCAATTCCAGTACATCTGCCCTGGGTTTGCAGTAATTAAAAAAACAGTACCCTACTAAGTTCGCACTGAACCAGTGCCCGTATCAAATGCTTACAAGAGTATTTTTCCGGCGAAAAAGTAAAAGAATAAAAAGTTTAACATGATCTCGACGTCGTGGAAATGTCGACGCTAGGCACCATCTCTTATGTTAAATTTTTCAACGTGGAAATGGCATTAATCACTTCGAACGCTTATTATGCATTTATAATTAGATCAATGACCCGAAGATCATCGATATCTCAAATGAGTCGGAGTTGAGCACCTCAGTAGTCGCTTATTTCAAATGTAGATCCCCAAAAAAGAAGGAAGAATTCGCAGAATTCGAGGACAAGTTAATTATCTCCTGTGTCGCCTCGAAGGTAGTCACCTGATTAATTCTTATATAAAGCAAATTTTACATCTCATTGAAATTATCTCAAACTTAAATATCAGAAATATACATAACAAAAATCATTTTGCAAAAACTGACATTGTTTTTTTTTCTTCTAATATTAGAGTTCTGATGGTCGTGATCTCTTATAATGCGAACCGCAGCAGTCTCTTGGCAATTGGCACGATGCCGCCACACAACAAGCGCAAGAAACATGCCAGGAACTTCAAGCGCATGATAGACGGCTCCTTCTATCAGCTGAAGAAAACATCAACCTCCCAACAAAACCGCCAAGCAACGAAGAAGTTAGAACAAGTAACGTGGAAGTCCATCGAGGAACGGGTCTTTTTAATGGCACTCGAGCTCGACGGGGATGAAGCAGGGAGCTCTACGACATTGAGCGACTCTACGCGATGCGATGGGTGCACAACTTAGAATTATATTTAGTGCAATGGGTTGGCTACAGAGAACTAACATGGGAACCAGCGAAAAATTTACCCTGGAAGATGAAGATCGACTTTGAACTGGACACAATTGACTTCGTATGGCTGTACCAGCCAACAAGAGAAAGAAGGCGTCCAAACAGCCAACGCGCCGCAGTCAACGAGTTGTAGCGCGAGTCTAGTCTAGATATAATCGAAATCGCAATTTACAACACAATAATTTCAAAAAACTAAGTTCGCCCGCACTTAGTATGTACTGGTAACAGTACAATAAATTCTGTGTCGGTCTTTCCAAAATCCAGTACCCTAGTACTGGATTATGGA
>NW_008649150.1:42117-44905 GCF_000247585.1 Phytophthora nicotianae INRA-310 | reverse complement strand
GAGTGCGCTGACTGCCTCGATCTCAGCCTTGTAGCTTTCCAAATACGCATTTACAGCCAAATTAAATCGGTGCGACGCACAACCAATCAGGGGAACGTCGAGACGTGTCGCAGTAGCTTGGTTAGTCGAACAATTATCACCAATCAGAAATGCCATATTCGACTCTGATAGGTGGAAAATCTCGCAGATTTTCTTGATGAAGGAACAATTTGATTGGACCGTCAGGTCGCCTTCTTCCATTGGGGCGATAGCGAGCAGCACTTGCCTCAGCTGTTCGTCATAACAATACACAACGTAAAGAGCCACGTAGTTCTCCAGATAGAACGTAGATGCATCATACATGTAGCCATACTGCCCTGACATCTCGGCAGTAATCTTAGCCTCGACAGCAGCAACAAGTAAAGTCATGCATCGCTTGAGCGTCTTTGAACAGACAGGCTGAAGTTTCGACATGCCTCTAGTGAGTGGATCATCGACCTCGCTTAACGGCATGTTACGGGCGACGAACCACTCGATCCATCGATACATGTTGGATGCGGTAGGGTTGACAAACCCAAAGGTTCTAAGCGAACCCGCCTGTCTGCTTTGATGGGACTTGTAGTCTTCAACGTAGCCGGGGTGCTTGTCCTTGAGATGGCTGATCATATTTGCGTAGCCACTTGAAGGGAGCTGCTTGCGCCGGGCGCTACAGTAGTTGCAGACAAAATAGTGGTCTGTGTCAGCAGCGAAAAAGAAGCGGCAAAGGTCGCTGTTGCCTGTAGTGCTCATTCTGAAGAGTTTTACAGTAGAGAATGCAGTTGGAACTGAGAGCTTAAATTTTGTACGAAGGTTGCTTTCTAGATGGCTAAGCGTTGTGAAGCTCTAAGCCATCCAACTACGGTTATGGGACCGTCGGCGATTGATTGAACCGTCCACGGCTAGTATAATACTTCTTATAGTATTAATAGCAGTATATTGTGTCGTTGTGCAATAATATCACATAGTCATATATATCAATAGTTAATAATTCCGTACAAGAAATATGAATACTATTTATACGGAATAATTTTTTTTTCCGAGCCCTGCCTGAGCGTGGTCGGAGGGATTTGCGGATGCCTAGCTTGATCGCGCCCAGAGATACCGGCAGGCAACTGCAGCAAGTCTCTGGCCACTTTGTCCTGGCAAAGCTTGGGTCGCCGACCGAGCTGAACGGTTCCGGTCGACTTCCCTGCCAGGACATTTCGGACCGTTATAGAAGAGCAACGGTGTTTTAGAGCTATTCGGCGGATATCCGGCTGATCTTCGCAGCCCTTGCCTGTTGACAACATTTGTCGAGCGTCCGCCTTGATGTCCTCTATGACACTCTTCGGCAGCGCTCGAACCATGGTTTTCTCTTTCAATTTTTTTTTCTGAAAACGTCATAAAGCACTTTTCCTGAAAAAAGTTCTTGCCTTGATTGCTCATAGCTTGTGGCCCACCAAAATAAAAAAATCAAAAGTGGTCCGAAACCAATGCGCACTTTTTCTATATAAAGTACTTTTTATTCAAAAAGCCATAACACAAAAATTGTGATCGATATTGAGTGAGCCTTTTATAGTCCTACATGTATACATGTACTGTATACACACATGTGTACTTCGTAAATTACCCATCATAGCCGCTCATGGCACGCGCTACTTTGTTACACTGCTACTTTTTTTTTTTGTATCTGCTTTTGATGTTGTCTCGCGAGAGGTTGCGGCGTGAACTGGAGCGCGAGTGGGCATTGATCGAGAGCGCGGAAAAGAAGGTCTGCTGCAGTAGCTTATGCAATTAGGCTGCAACAACTGAGTCTGATGCGTGGTGCGCTTCGTGCAGCTCGTGGGGGAGAAGAAGAAGGTGGTGACCGAGTGGGTGAGTGTCGAGGACGCTCAGCGAGAATACGACGCTAAACGTGATGAGTACGTACCTGGTAAAGGGCTAAGATAGGCCCGTTGTAGCTCACGTTTATCCTTCATCTCTGCTGTAGATTCGAGAAGAACGTGAGCAAACATTTTAGTTTTTTGCCTGATGACACAGTGATAGTTTTCAACGTGGGTGGACAGGTGCGTCTGGTTGTGAGTGCATTGTTTAGTTGCTGTCTCGCTGACTCAACTTCAATTGTGGTGCAGCTGTTCAAGTCGACTGTGAAAGTTTGGACTCGGGATCGCTTCTCGATACTTGCCCATCTTTGCACGAAATCTCCGCAACTCCGCCCCGACAAGGATGGATCGTTCTTCTTTGACCGAGATTTCTGGGTATTTCAGTTTATTCACGTATTTCTGCGAGATAATAAGCTGCCGGATGCCGTCGAGGAATTACGGGAGCTGTACTGTGAGGCCAGTTTCTACCGGTTGGGCCTACTTCGACACGCCATCGAAGCTCGGATGATTGGGGAGGATGCCATGGCAGCCAACGTATTGCAACTACGACCTGGTAATGCAATAAACTTACCTGCTGCGGCTGTAGTGGAGGAGAAGGATGGTAAGTCTGCTTCACCGGTAACTGAAAGCTCGAAATTGAAAATTCCGAGCAAATACAGCGAGCTGCCTGACCCGTTTGGGTTTACTTCGAAAAAGCAACGTTGAAGCTCGGAGAAACGACACAATAATATCTTACACTACTGAACGATTATCTCGGTCGGTCATTCTGCGTTCATATACCGGGTGCCCTTACGATATCCCGCCTGGTAAAACCTCACCGAGATGTTACCAGGCGGGATTGCACGCATGGTATCTCAAAGTCTTTGTTTGCTTAGTTATGGGGGTAACGCCGGTAGCACTCGAACGAG
>NW_008649150.1:37366-40877 GCF_000247585.1 Phytophthora nicotianae INRA-310 | reverse complement strand
GCGCTTGTCGAGGAAGCAGAGCAAGCCGTGGTGGACCCGGATGTGGGCAAGAGCGTCGTGGAGATTGTCCAAGCCCGAGGCTACGCCATCGAAACTCACCAAGTCACAACTTCTGATCGCTACGTACTCACGATGTACCGCCTTCCGAAGACTTATGCTGAAAGTCAGTCGGGCGCCGCCGCTGCTGCTAATAAACCCGCTGTCCACCTGCAGCACGGACTTCTCGACAGCAGCTTCACGTTCGTCTCGAACTTTCGTAACCAGAGTTTGGCGTACGTGCTGGCTGATGCTGGCTTTGACGTTTGGCTCGGTAACAACCGGGGTACGACGTGGTCCCGCTCGCACCTCGACTACACCACCGACGATGACGAGTTCTGGGATTTCACCTGGGAAGACATGGGTTTGTACGACTTGCCGGCGTTTGTGAACCATATCCTCGACACAACTGGTCGCTCGACAGTGAGCTATGTGGGCCACTCGGAAGGAACGACGCAAGCTTTCGTGGGGTTCTCAAAGAACCAGGAAGTCGCGAAGAAGGTCGACTACTTCGGAGCTCTGGCTCCGGTTGCCTGGACCGGTCATGCGACGGCTGCGCTCTTCGTTGCACTGGCTAAGCTCAAAGTGGACGTGAGCTTTCTTAACCTGGGCTTCACAAGCTTCCTGCCGCACAGCGACCTGCTGACCGTCCTCTTGTCGGACGTCGTGTGCACCAACGTGGCTGAGTTCTGTGACTCCGCCATCGGCCTCATCGCTGGGCCGTCCGATAACCTTAATGCTACACGCATTCCTGTCTACTTATCGCAGACTCCTGCCGGCACGTCGGTGAGGAACATGGCTCACTATGCGCAAGGCATCCGTGACGACACTTTCGCGTCGTACGACTATGGCTGCAGTTGTCTGCGTATTCTTGGTATCAACCTTTGCTCGACACTCATCTGCAAGAACAAGGCTGTGTATGGCAGCTTCGATCCGCCCGCCTACCCCGTTGGCAACATGGTGTACCCTCGCACGGGCTTCTACATCGGCGCGACGGACACCTTCGCGACATCCACCGACATTGCCCAGATCCGCTCCGGGCTCCCAAGCAGTACCATCGTGTACGAGAAAACCATCGATGCGTTCTCGCATCTGGACTTTACGTGGGCCCAGAATGCGAATGAGCTGGTATACCAGGACCTGCTAGTGCAGCTCAAGAAGTACGCCGGCCAAACGTACTAAAACCTGAAGGTAACCAAGTTGTGTTAAGTGAAATTGAGCTTAAAATTGTTGTGATAATTGAAAAATTGATATTTGGACAAAAATCAAGTTCAGTAATTAGACGATATGAGCAAATTATTAAGAAAGAAATTCAAAAATGTTATTTAAGCAAGTAGTATAAGCAATTAATATTCATCAAAAGTAATACTACTAGCCAAGCTAATAAAAATACTCGAATTTTTTCTTTCAAGATATTGATTTTGTTCAAATATCAAATTTCAATTATCACAACAATTTTATGCTCAATTCCATTTTTATAAAATTAAAAACACTGTTAAAAATAAAGAATTTCTTCAGTTATGCTGTTTCACAAAGACTGAATAGAAATCTTTAATGAATATAATATTTTTAAGCTTACTGATGGATTAAATAGATATACTTTGTAGTAATGTATGGAATATTTAGAACAAAGCTTGATGTATCGAAGAATTGTTTAGTTTTGAGGAAAGCCCTGAGATGGACGGAGGGATTGTTATCATAGCAATATCTGTTAAGTCAACACTGTTAATAACTGTTAATATTAATAAGGATTTAACACTTTCGCGGGGCTCTTGCCTAAATTATACTATACAAGACTAGGTCATTTGCTTGTATACGAGCGTATTCTTCTCTCTTTTACAATTCCACTGTACTCATTTTGGATAATTTCTTGTTCCATTGAATATAGCGGAGAGTAGCAGTCTTCTTTCTGATTTGGAGAACAACTTGTAGCTTTTCGGAGAGCGACTTGACGGGCACTTGAGCGCAGCATTGCACAGAAATCTTTGCTTGCTGCTGCAGAAGGAACTGAAGGGGGTGGTCAATTGTCTATCCGTTTGATTGGCTAACTAGGATGCTTCGCTTTAGGCTGGGAGGACTGTGAAAATGGCGTAGAAGTAATCTGTTAATGCGTGCAAATGGTGCTCCGCGTACACTGTTCTGTTCTCAACGAGGTGAGTCATTATAAACCAAAGCTATTCTTAACTTTTGTATTTTCAGGCGCATGCAGTACTAAAAAAAACAAATTGGATGCTCAACCACGGCCCCATGTAAGCTGAATTAGGTATCTTACCGTAGTAAAGTGAATACGTGAGAATAGCAGGCTCACGCCGTTACTAGATTAAACAACATTTTTATTCTCGTATTAAGCTTAGCGTTACTTTATACAAAAATAATCATCGCTTTTTGAGAAATGACGCGGCAGTTGTAGAAAAGGGTCGTATTTTTTTTTGATAGCTCTCTTTGAATTGGTTTCCGCACCGAATCGTCCAAGCGGTTCAAATTGAACGCTAAATTGACGACAATAATAATGGAATTGCAAGTGGACTTCGGAGTCAAGATGTTAGTATTTAACGCACCATAAATCGTGATTCACGAGTCTTCTTTAGATGCACGTGATACTTGTTTGAAAAGGTTTGAAGGAACGCATTAGCAACTTTAGCGACCAACGTGTCACTAAGGGCGTGGTCGGGCAACGATCGGCTCACTTTTGATCGTCTTCAACGATGTGGCAACATATGAATCTCAGACCTGATTGGCTGACGGAAGGCTCGATCAGCTCAGCTGTTTGGATTCAATCGCACAAACTAAGACGACTGAACCACCAGTCTCAGGCTGGAGACGATCGTCTGGGTGGCATAATACCAAAATAGTGACATATGTGCGTGCTGCCTAATCACTGCTACCGCTGCTGCCACGCGACGGGTGCTCTCGTAGCAGTTGCTCAAACCGCCGCTTCCTCTCTCACTCACGCTAAGCTCTCTAGAATTTACTGCTATCCTCTCTGATCCGCAGTATGACGAGTGGTTTCGACAGAATCTACTTGTGGCCAAGCCGCGTTCTTGCGCCTTTGCGGCGTTCTTCGTCACGAACTAGAAAACTATGAGCTTGACCGATTTATAAAGGAGCATCCGTTCGAAGAGAAGGTTGCTTGTCTACTTTTTTTCTTGGGTTCTCAGGGTGGATACCGAGAAACTACTGCTGCCTTCGCTATTTTGATATCATGGGCAATCGATGTAATTGCTGTCTTTCTACGTGTATTACGGCAATCGGTGCACAAGTTTATCCGTTTTCCTCGGTGCATCGAAAGCTGGGCTCAAGTGCAAGAATCATTTCAAGCAAAGAGGGGATACCAGGTGTAGTTGGAGCGATAGACGGCTCGTTAGTGGAGATTAACAGGTCGGTCGACTTCGAAGGTTACTACTGTAGGAAGATGTTCCCAGCGTTGAACGTGCAGGCCGTTGTGGACCACCGTATGCGCTTTACTAGCGTGAAG
>NW_008649150.1:33161-36816 GCF_000247585.1 Phytophthora nicotianae INRA-310 | reverse complement strand
GTACTCGTGATGAATAAACTGCAGCAGCTCTCGAAAAAAAAAGGTTTCGTTTTGCACTCTGAGCTGTTCATTCAAAGTTTGCAAGCTGCTCGGATTGGGTATTAGCGCGGTCACTCTGCTCCTGTAGCGCGTTTGTCTGTTTTTCCTACAGCTGCAGTAAGCCCTTCACTACCATCGTCTCGCACTTGGGCTAGCCCTTTTGCAAGTGCTTCCATCCCCTCACTAAATCCTTTGGTAACGGCACCTAACCCGGCCTCAACGCATTCACCTTGGCTGCGATTCAAGCGCTTGGTAGAGGGACCCGCGCGCAATTCCGATACGAGAATTCGTCTTGAACTGGAATCGGGGGACGAGGGCAGTGATGTTGCTCTGCTGGCTTCTCATGCAGCTGCAATAGTGTCCGTGTCCTCGGTGCTGAGATGAGGACTGTTGTTCATGCCCGTCGCATCGCCCCAGTAGACTTCCATAATGCAAAAATGATTGGAACGACGGACAGGGCCTCCATTGCCTGTTTGTCCTTCCTCTTCCCGAGCTGAAGCCCATTTCTGCTTCATGTTCTTCACCATGATGAAACCCACAAAGCATACATATCGTCAGTTAGGTTAGCAAGTATGTCATTTGACACTAAGCTTCCGGTTACCTTGGCTTGATAATGCTGATCGGTAAACACTTTGTGGCGATTAACGGAGAGCGTAGACGCCAGGACGGACCAGGCGTACTTGATCCTCTTCGTGTCCTTCGTGTTTTTGAACGAAGCCTGAAAAACTCTTCGACGTCGTCGTCGCTCCACGTGGCGTTTGGCCGCGAGCAGCTGTGATTCTTGTTGCTGCTTCTCGAACTAAGGAGACTCCAGCTCCTATCACATCTGACCTCGTATTTGCCCCCCCCCCCCCATCGACGCTGCTTAATCCAGTATCAACTTCTACCACCAATGTCATGGTACTCAGCTATCAAACGCTAGTTTCTGAGCGATGGTTTTTTTTTGTAGAATGACTTCGAGTCGATGTTCGAAGTCCGAGGCAAACCGACCACCTCAGCTTAGGGTTAGGCTTTACAAGACGATCTGAACCGAGCTGATCCTTTCCCGACCACGCCCTAAGTTGTGTATATGCAGTGTGTCGTGATGTGATCTGAGAGTTGTTCGCGCTACAGGCAACATTTTTGGAACGAATTAATATGTGTGAGGCTGTCCATACAGCTCTTCTCCCAGGAAAATATTTTTCTCGATGGGCCTCCTGAAAAAAATGCAGTTGCTGTATTTTTTTCTTAGAATTCCAGCATTCAGCAATATATTTCCGGAAAAATCAATAATAATACATTTTGAAAAATATTAAAAGGGAATATTGTTTTCCAAAACTATTTTTTTAAAATAAATTGCCTCATTGGAAAGATAAAGAATAGTATTATAATACGCCGGAGTAAATTGAAATAAGCGAAGTAATTTGGGTTCTTTATCTTTTCAAATGTGGCAATATAATCATTCAAAATTGCCTTGGAGAATCAAAGCGGAGTCGTTACTACAACTTTGCCACAATCACACGATAAGTGGTTTAGAGCGACACAGCAGCTTGCAGTGTTGCTCGGTAATTTATCGAGTTTATCTTCCCGCGAATTTGAAACCAAAAAATTAGACTAAGTACGAGGGGCGAGCGCCTCACATTTTCAGGAACGGGAGAAACCCACAACGGTGATATGGCAAAGCAGGACAAGAAGAAGTGAGCACCCAGCGCGGGCGCGACGAAACATGTGGGTATGGCGCACGTCCAGTCGGTCGCTAACACAGGTATGACACCGATGTTACACTGGGATGGATATAAATTAATTTGATGTGTGCAGGACGTCGCTCCAGCTTGCGCCAGCGTAGACACGTTGATTACGTTAGTCTAATGCGAGGCTACACGAAGGACGACTCCGACGACGACTAAGTTGACTCTCCGCAGGTAAGGCAAGATGTTGTTAAAGAAGATGGAGACGATAGACGGCTAACACGCAGGACGAGGGTGCCCCCGCCACGCAGGACGCCACGCAGGACAAGGGTTTCCCAGCCACACTGGGCAAGGATGTTCCCGCTACGCAGGACGCCACGGAGGATGATGATGTTTCTGCCACGCAGGAAGCGACGCCGGAGGCTATCACGCAGGACGAAGAGGTGGAAAACACCCAGAACGTTACCGTTGAGGTGGTAGTCGTGTCGCCGGCCGCTACCACTGAGGGCAACGTGGATGACAACACTGCGGGCAACACTGAGGACAACACTGAGGGCAACACTGAGGGCAACACTGAGAGTAACGCCGCCGCAGCGGGCTCCAGTGATACGGAAAACAATAGAGCAGAATCAGGTACGAGTCATCTACAATGTTATTTACTGTTTCTAATCAGAATTATCGACTGTAGATGACCCAGATCCTGAACCTCCAACCAAGCGTGTCCGGGTATCCACTGAAGGGTCGGCTAGTCGACCGCATCATCTCTGGCGTCGCCAAACAAAAAACGCAGATAACCGCAAGAAAATCGTGGAAACGCTAAACCCAGTAAACAACGACAAGCCAGGACTACCGCAAAAGGTCTTCAACACGTGGGAGGAGTATCAGAAAGTCCTCAAAGATTACGAAGCCGAGCAGTTCCTTTGCTATCGAACTCGGACCTCTCAGACAAGAGAGAAGCACAACAGGTGAAGTGCATTATACTGATATTAAGGTTTATGTTGTTGTCTCACTATGTCGTTAGCGTGTTGTATGCTGATACTGTATGTTGCTTCGTGTGTTGCTTAGGCTTCCTGGTGTTAGGAAGATACCTGATTATTTGACCCACAGCTTCAAACGAGTTTGGTGTATGTATGCTGCAACTCAGGCCCCCCGAGGTCATGGGCGCCGTGAACACGACAGCCGCTTTACGGGATGTGAAGCGAGCTTTGTTGTGCGTTCCGTATACTCAGTTGAGGCCGGAAAACCCTCGTGGAAAGTGTGTGTTGATGAGGACACAGAGGTGCGTTAGATGCTATTTCTTGTTACCATATTTGTTGTTCTAACTGTTTACTGCTCTAGATAACGATGCACAACCACCCCACTACGAAGGTGATCTACGATTCGTATCGTAGTGCGAAGTCACTTTTGTCGCGCAAAGTTCGGCAAGAACTCGGCCTATTGAACGAGGTGAAGCCCAGTACTGCTAACGTAACCCGCTATCTGGCGGACACGCTAGGTGGGTGCTTTTGGTAAAGGAGGTTGATAGCAGTCGACCTTAAGCATTGCTGCATCTTTCAAAGTTTTGAATGAGTTTAACAACATGTCGTTTACATGCAGATAATACTACTACACCTCAGCAAACACGTAACATGCTCCGGGTGTTGTTCGGGTCATCAGCGTTGGAACGAACGAAGTCTCTTTTGAATACTTTTGTCGCGGAAGAAGGAAACGATGTTCTCCTGGTGCAAGACCAAATGGATATAACATGTGTCATTGCATTGCAAACCTCCATTCAGAAGGAATGTTTCCGTCAGTGGGGTGACACATTGGTGATGGATTGGACGCACGGGACTAATAACCTCGGATATCATTTGGGTAAGTTGCATCGTATTTAATTGTGAAATAATGCACATGATAACTTCTATGGTTTTGTAGGAAGCCTTGTCGTCACGTCCGCAACAGGACGGGGC
>NW_008649150.1:28937-31546 GCF_000247585.1 Phytophthora nicotianae INRA-310 | reverse complement strand
ATGGAGCGTCTATCAGGTCTGTCGAGTCCTGCTTTCTGCACAGCATTGCAGGCCTGGAAGGAACTGGTTCAACGTGGTCTACGTGAACTGTTGGAGCTGGATCCGTATCAGATACAACGACTTCGCCAGACGAGGACGACGAAACAGACAAGTCCAATGTATCTGATGCCGCATCGGACATTGAGCCCACGGAACTTATCGATACGATGGATTTTATCCGGCAGATGAAACCACTAAATGCTACCCAGACAGGTGGCGGCGTCATACACAAATTTGCGGTGACAAAAGAACCAACACCAAGTGCAACACAAACATTGAATGTGTCTGCTTCACATGTTGGTTGTCGTGGAAGTAGCAGTACGGAAAAGGAGAAGGTATAAGTAGCGTTACCGTCGGCCGACCATCAACACGAAAGGCGTCCTGGAGCTCACAAGAAGTCAACAAAAGCGGCTACACATGCACCAAAGAAGTGCAGTGAGGCGAAAGTCGCCACTAACTGCGGACTCGAAGTTATTCGTATCCCTCATCCCAAGCCTCGACACAATCAGAGGAAGAGGCTGACACAGAGCAAATTAGTGAAGCACGAAAAGCCCCAGAAGCTGGCTGCTATCACGCTTCCGGATAAACACGTACCGTCACTTTCGAGACTCTTGGAATGGGCGAACCACACGACTGACCAGTATCACGTGAGCGAGATACTCGGAAACTACCCTGTCATCATGGATGACGCTTTCATGGGCGCCCGAACTCCTCGGAGCTGTCGTGAATTCGTTTGTACGGCTGACTATGACTACAATTTCGTGATTCCTCAGAGCTTGGTGATCAAATTGAACGCTGTGGTTGCGGCCGAAAAGAAGAAGCACCAAGAATCGAAGCACTTCAATGTTCAGCAAGGTGTTGAGCATCCGGAGGGATCCACGAACGAAGTCTTAGCTTTCTTTCCTGGTGGTACTCCTCGCTTCACTAGGTTTGTGCTTTACTTGTGTTGTTTCATGTGTTGCTGTAGCTCTGTGTTGCTACAAGTGGTGGGGTCTACAGAATGGTTGAGTATTTCAGTATTATCAAGAAATACAATTCGTGGATGGCAGATGTGGACTGACTGTTATCGACAAAGTGGGAAAAGATCCGCGCACACCCGGAGGTATTCGATGAGGAGACCGGTACGGCTGCTCTATTGCCTGACGTCGTTCCCGCAAGTCATCAACAACTGGCGGACGACATCGTGCGTGTACTGGAAGGCGCTTGCCTAAGCTCAACCTTCCGACTTGATTGTGGTGAGGGAACTGTCATGGTGGAGAAAATGGTTGGCATGGTTGCCCGAGATCGTATGCTGAGTGATACGATTATCGACTTTGGAATTCGATGCATTTGTGAATCGATTGGTAACGGCTATGCGTTGGACTCATTCGCACCGTCATTGGGATGCCCGAGGCCACCTGAAATCCCTATTGAGAGCTGCAAGTACGTTGTGTTGCCTGTTCATTTGAGCGACATACACTGGGGTGTGATTATTGTCGACATTTCATACCGGACGGTGATGGCGACAGTCACTCCGTATTTCTACGAACCATTGTGCTCTACGGCATACAACGACACTCTTCAGCACACCTACGAGACAGTAGTGGCCGAGTTTTTGAAAGTTTGGCACGATTCTACCACGCCGGGAGAGCCATATCCAATCGTAGAGGAGAATGTGTGGCTTTCTGGACCGAAGCAGCGTGACGGAACTTCTTGCGGAGTGCTAGTTCTCGCACAAGTGTACACGATGCTTAAAAATAGCTTGCTATTTACCCGATGTGCTGTAAGCCACGACGACGTCACTATTATGCGTCTCCGCATTATGTGGATGATCTTAAGGCAACCCGAGGTGACCACAAGAGAAAACAAAGTAGCAAAGGCTGTCCAAGACACAGATTTTGAGCTACTGGCGACAATTAAGACGTAAAATATATTGTTAGGAAGTCAATTAATTGTGTTCTTCTTACTCGCTCTGGTCCTCATGTTTTCAATGCTGCGTGTGGCCTAACATCGAACTGCAACACTCCTCCAGCACAACAGAGTAAGACATGACGTATTTTGAGCTGCGAATAGGAACCCCCGCCACGGCTGTAATGCGGGTGGTTTCCTCCTTTTCGAGCGAGATCATTGTAGTCAGCTCATCGTGCGCATTTAGCAGCTTCGCCGAGTACTTGGCCAGCTTTTCAAGCTTCCTTTCCATTAGTTCAATCTGCTGAAGCCGGGACTGAAGCAGCTCTTGGCACAGCTTGGCCTGATGAGATTGAAGAGTCTCCGCTCGCCCACGGCTAGTTGCAGTTATCTCTAGATACCCTGAAGGCGCTGGGCTAGCAGTAGCACTCTTGAGAAGGTTGGCATGGCTGATGTCGTCGTCGCTCATTCTTGAACAGCCGGCTGCTAACGCATCGGACTGTCTATTGGAGCCTCGTCCGAGTGATGAAGACATCGCCCGGAGAGTGGATTGTGCGTCCCAGCCGTGAACGAGGTAAAACGGCGTCTCCTTCCTTGTTGTGTCCTGGGGAGTGTTAATTGCAAACACCAGCCTTTCAGCGATCTCATCCAATCCTGCTGAAGAGGGTCTTCCTCGTACACCC
>NW_008649150.1:24974-25878 GCF_000247585.1 Phytophthora nicotianae INRA-310 | reverse complement strand
CATACCACACCGTACGCCGGTGGTGGTAACGCGTTGCCGCTGGCAATGAGGATTCGCTCATTCTTCTTCAGCGTAGCGACCAGTCGTTCTTGCTGATCAGTCGTCAAGCATGAGTTCGTGACATTCGGAGCTCCATAGTCAATGGTCGTGTTTGAATCTTCCGTGAAGTCGGGGAGAAACGCTAACTCCTTCGCATAGTCCTCCAAGCCGATTTTGCTAGCTGGGTGTTCGTAATGGTCCACCCTTGGTTCGCCAGCAACTTCGCTTCCTTCGGTCGTCAACACTCGGGCAACCGACATGTAGGTCTTGTCCAGCTCGGTTATCGCGTCTTCCGCCAACCTGTCCTCGACTGGAGACTCCATGCGAAGCACCGATCGGACCCACGTTGATGCGCTCATCACCTTCATTACTTCTTGTAGTTCCTGTGGGCGTCCAGCCGACTCCTCATCGGCATCGCTACCGACACCATTGCTTGCTGAATTGCCCTCCGACGAGTCTCCGGAGATTCGGACCTCGAATACGTTTTCGTCTGTCACCCCAGAGTCTAGACGACCTCCATCGCGCTCTCGTTGCTCTAAAACCTTCTTCCAACGCTTGGCACATGTCAGACGATCTGTCGATACGTCCAACGTGTCTTCGGGCGACCTCTTCATGACTCCGACTGGTGTCGGGTACGCTCGTCTCTCTACCGACGGAGGTTGGGTCGCCAACCATTGTTCGTAGAGTTCGCACTCCCGTTTGAACATGTGTCGGTCGCGACAGTTCTCGTAGGCAAGCACTTGCCAATCCTTGTACTTCTTGGAGTCTAAGCGCACGTAGTCTTCGCGTCGCGGCAGATCTCCGATCGGAGCTAGCATGGCCAGTCTGTCGAACGCTGGAACGTACGCCGTCCGTTCCGAGACGT
>NW_008649150.1:1217-6492 GCF_000247585.1 Phytophthora nicotianae INRA-310 | reverse complement strand
CAGTAAATTGTCTTAAGTAGACTAAATCATACAATTACTGAATTCGAAACGTACGGTCATCTGTTTCTAAACGAGATTAGAAGTGATTTGCTTTTTCAAAAGTTGGTACTTAACCTATCCCAATAACAGACGTTAACATAAGAAAGTGTAGCAGTGGTGCACCGCTACATGTATTGTGGTTTCATCTATTTTGGCAAAGGGATGGTCCAATATATTCGACCGATTAGCTGAGCACCTCCGATATAGAACTTAGTATTACAATAAGGTGACTCTCTCGGGCCGGATATGCCACTGGACACTCAGAATTGTGAAGGGTGTGCCAAAACTACCGCTTTTGGATGGCAAAAGTGAACTTCTCGAAATCATTGGCTAGGACACCACCTATTAACGTTTATGCCTAATCTAGCTGCCACACGCAATCATAGTATTGTTTTACATGACAGTCGTGCTACAATATGCATAGTATTAGTGGACATTTACTCTCAATATCCTCATACTAAGCTCGGCTGTAGTCGCAGAAGGCATGGTTAACTGTGAATGAAAGTCTGATTAAATTTAGCTAAATCGGACCTATTTACCCTAATGTTGGTCCGTTTTCTTTAAATCGGTTCCGAGATAAGCATGCAAATCGGGAGGCAAATTGATGAAAATTTCAATCCATTTTCACCACAACACGTTACAATCGAGCAACATTTTTTTGCTTTTGACACGTATATCCGCTTGAAGAGGATCTTCATAGAACACAAGTTCGTGAGAATTATGGGTGTGGTTTCGGTGCACGGCGACTCGGACTGGAATGCGCAGATGCAGCGCGCGGGCGGCAAGCTGGTGGTGGTTGACTTCTCGGCCGTCTGGTGCGGCCCGTGCCAGCACATCAAGCCCGTGTACCATCAGCTGAGCGACCAGTATCATGACGTGGTGTTTCTCGAAGTGGATGAGGCGCAGAACCGCTCGCTCATCGGCGCTCTGGGCGTGCGCGGGTTCCCCACCTTCCACTTCTACGTGAACCAAAGCAAGGTGGACGAACTCGTAGGCGCCGACCCGAACCAGCTTCGCGCCAAGATCGAGCAGTGGCGTCAGTCGGCTTTCAACCCTTTCGCGTCTCCCGGTGTGACACTTGGTGCCAGCTCCGGCAGCTCAGCCAAGCCCCTGTCAGCTGCCGAGGCTCGTGAGGCCAGACTTAAGCGATTCAACAACGTGAGCCTGGTGCCCAACGTTCCGACGCCGGCTCCTGCCGCTCCGGCTGCTGCCGCACCGGCGGTACCGGACTCCAACGTGGTGTGCGACCCTGTTACCGGTGTGTGTCGTTCTAAGGACGACGATGTGGAGATGAAGGAAGAAAGCGGTGAAATGGGGCCTCCGCCTGTGAACGAGGAGCTGTTGACGCAGCTGAAGGAAATGGGCTTTGACGATCTTCGTTCCCGCAAGGCGCTGCTTGCAACGGATAACCAGGGACTCGAGATGGCTATTAACTGGCTGGGTGATCACCAGGACGATGCGGATATTGATGAGCCCATCAAGTTTGTGGACTTGTCAAAGGCTGCACCGAAGCGTGAGTTGACTCCCGATGAGAAGGCTGCCAAAGTGGAGGAGTTAAAGGCTCGGATTGCCAAGAAACGTTCGGAGCGTGAGGAACAGGAGAAGCTGGATCAACGTACCAATGAATTGAAGCGTCGTACCGAGGGACAGGGAATGCAGGAGGCCCGTGAAGAGATTGAAGCCATTCAGCGGAAGATCGCGGCGGAGAAGATGAAGAAGGACAAGGAAGACGCCAAGCGAGAGCGTGAGCGTCTGCGTAAGCAGCTTGAGATGGACAAGCGTGAACGTCAAGCTCGTGGTGGACGATTGGGTGGTCCTCCTATCGACGTTGCACCCATTGACGTGAGCTCGAAGAAGGAGGAGGAAGCGGAGAAGAAGAGTCCCGTCCTGACCCCCAAGGAGCAGATCGTGAAGAACGTGGGCATTCTCAAGAAATACCGCGTTGGTAACGATGGTCTCACGGCTCTCAAGACGCTCAACGTGTATGTAAAGAACCTGATCGAGAAGCCCGAAGAGGAGAAATTCCGCATCATCAACCTAGAGAACGCGGCGTTCCGTAAGCGTGTTGCCAGCCTCGTCGGAGGTGTCGCTTTCCTCAAGAGCCTTGGCTACGAGAAGGATGAAGCTGATGGCAATCTCAAGCTCTCGGTGGAAAACCGCGACATGGAGTTGTTGCAATACGCTCGCACTCAGCTTCAGGGCGCTATTGCGGAGCTCTCCAACTGAGAGATTAAATAACATCACGATTTGAGCTCACTTGCTCTTTTCTCACCTGTTTTTGGCATCAATTTCATTCAAATATTCTTTGAAAAACTCCATCTTTAAAGCGAGAAAAAGCGACCAAACAATCCCTTGCGTTGTTCGGTTGGCTTATCTTCTTCATCCGGCTTGGGCTTGACAACGAATTCCCCAGTCTCAGCGCGTTTATTGGTTTCCTGCAACGGAACATGGGCACCTCCAATAGGCGGAGAGATGACGTCGGTCTGGATGCCACTAACGATAATGGACACATACACAGAGCCCTCCAGAGACTGATCGTAGCATGTGCCGAAGATGATGTTGGCTTCGTCGTGTACACGGCTGCGGATGATCTCCATGATTTCATCCACTTCGAACAAAGTCATGTCCTCTCCACCGCGAATAGTGACTAGCAGACCATGCGCGGACTCGGTGGGAAGGTCACCAAGCAGCGGGTTCACTAGAGCCTGTTCGGCTGCTTTCCGAGCACGACCCTCCTCGCTTGAGATACCTGAGCCCATAATGGCACGACCTGCATTCGATAGAATCGTCTTGATGTCGGCAAAGTCCAGATTGATAAGTCCCGGTCGAACGATCAAATCCGTGACACCCTTAACTCCTTCCAGTAGCACATCGTCCGCATACCGGAAGGCTTCCAACATGGTGGTACTCTTGTCTGCCAGAGCCAATAAGTTCTGGTTGGGCACGACAATTAAAGTGTCGACGTACTTGGCCAGTTCTTTTACGCCAGCATTGGCCAGTCGAGTACGGTTGGGTCCTTCGGATCGAAACGGGGTGCTTACCACCCCAACCGTTAGGATGCCTAACTCCCTGGCTACACTGGCTACGACAGGAGCTGCTCCTGTGCAGGTTCCTCCACCCATTCCGCCAGTAATAAACAACATGTTGCTGTCCTGTAGCATCTGCTGGATTTCACTTTTCTGCTGTTCCGCAGAGCGTTTGCCAAGCTCGGGTTTGGATCCAGCTCCCAGTCCCTTGGTGATATCTTTGCCCAACGTGATTTTATGCGGCGCCAACGAGCGTCCCAAAGCCTGGCAGTCAGTGTTGGCCACAATAAACTCGACACCTTCAAGCTGCGACGCGATCATGTTGTTGACAGCATTGCTTCCAGCTCCACCAAGTCCCATGACCGTGATCCACGGCTTCCCGTCCTTGAAGGAGGACATCAGCGGACGCTTCTTGCCTTCCTCCTTATCCGCAGCTTGCGTCTGGGTCGAACTTGTCGAAGCAGAGGCTTTGGCAGCTGTGGCTGCACGCGCTGCTGGCGTTGACCGCTTCCGTCGTTCACTAGTGCGCTTTGAAGCTCTCCGCGGTGCCGGGGAGGAGGCTTCGCTGCCGTTCCCGTTGAGTTTCGCGGAGTCGAACGTGACGCTGGGCTCATGCAACCATCGCGCGGACTGTAGCAGTGGCGACGACCGACGAGCCGAGAGCGATGCCACTCGTTGAGACTGGAGCAGGAGTGACGTGCAACGCGAAGTCATGGAGGAGGAAGATCCGGGGAGGCAAGGGGAACGCTGTTACCACCACCTGGTCACTTGGTCGACACGAGGGTTCTTTTTGAGAGCCACAAAAGGCATGCGAATTTTGACCAATGAGGATGATGTAAATGTTGCAATCTTTATTATGGATATGCGTACATGTATTGACTGGGCACACACTTGCTATTTGGACATCCTTCTTTAAATCCATCGTTTTCATCCTTTTCCCGAAAGTCAATGCATTATCAATGCATCCAGTCGACAAACCTCATAGATTCTGTTTCAGAATAACGTAAGGCTCAAGAATTTTACAGAATGAATGTTGACATCCTTGGAATCTTGGAGTCCATTGCCAACGGAAACGGATAACAACCTGTTCGCAATAACGAATGAATTGTTGAAATATGTTTTTCAAATGTTACGGGCCCATGTCCAGCAGCAAGGTACTGCGGTAATAGTTACTGTAGTACTGTACAAGATAACAAGAAGTCCAGCAGTTTTTACTACAATGTGTACATGTACATGTATTGTTCACGCTGTCGACCGTCGACAGCTTGACTCGACGATCCTCTCCTGTGACAGGACTTCTGTTCTGACGATCAGTTTGTTTACTTTACGACTTGTGACGGGCGCTCGGACTCCAACTCATGCCTAATAATTAGTACCGGTAAATGTAAATTTAACTAATAATCATTCATTATTGCCTTTCATATATTGAAATTACAGTATTAAAAAACTGTAAAACAAAATAAAAGGCCAACCCATTCAAGTCTTCTTGTCTAATAACGGAGCCAGGACTAGGACTTTCAACTCCTCATTTTTTTTCTTTACCAGTAACACGATAGACTTCTTCTACAGCATACAATCACCTCGACTTCCTACCCCAGCCGCTTCCCTTCCTGTCTGTACATTTTTAAACTCTTAATTAAAAGGGTTAACAGTAATACGTAGGTAATAATAAGGTATTTGCAGAGGATTAGGACTTTAATTACGTTTGTAATTCGTCTGCAAATCCGTTTCTATTGCTTACCTTAAAATTAAATTATTTAAGTAGAGTTTAGGCTTTTTGCACAACGTAAGTACAAATAAATGTAGTGAAGTTGCGCGGCTCGAAGAATGCTAATTATGACAATGAAAAGCAATCGAAGGTCGCACAATAAAGCGTGCAATGCAACGTCCCTTATCTAGTCCTGTTAACCTGCAAGGCAATTCGCAGGTGTTCTACAAGTAAACCTACTACTGTAATATAGTTTAGCTTTTCCCTTCGAACCGCATGCTGTTGCTCATCGCTCAGCATGGGATGTGTTTTTGGCGGCCGCTCTCAGCTCCCGCTGGCTGTTGTGACCAACAACTGTGTTGTAAACACTGCCTTCATTCCGACATTTCCCTCGTAGGACACAAGTTCGCTCTGGTTTGTGCGGCCGGCAATAGCTGCTCAAGATCACTCATGCGTGTGCTGTACGTATTCCTCGCCGCCACCGCAGCCCTCCTTGTGAACA
>NW_008649150.1:0-506 GCF_000247585.1 Phytophthora nicotianae INRA-310 | reverse complement strand
TCATGTTACCTTGGTGCCTGATGTGCTTTGCTATCGCGAACTTAACCCTGCTAACCACTACTTAAGATCCAAGCTCGTACTGCAGCAAGCACGTAAAGGCTTTGGCTTCTCAGGCGCCGTGTCTGCAAGATGTCAGCGTTGTCATCGACGATCAGCTTTGAACTAAGACTTCGTTTAGCCTTGATGATATGACAGAGTTGCTCGCGAAAAGGGAGGCAGCCGCAGCTAGAAGAGCGTAATGCACACGCATTAATACTGTCCGGGTGTACTTGAGTTTGCCCGAAAAATTGCGAAATGCCAGAATGCCCACAGCATCAACGCACGCCTTCATGCAAACCAACAAGCAGTAAAAACCAGGGAATTGATATGCGATTACTGTGACCGTTGACAGGTAAATCCCTCGGATCCACGTCTAGGAAAAGAAGGATTAACTTCGGTTCTCTTTCTGCCATGAGTGCATGCAGTAGTAGTTGGCTTCTTAGTTCAACAGAACTAATATATTTCAG
>NW_008649149.1:47227-47867 GCF_000247585.1 Phytophthora nicotianae INRA-310 | reverse complement strand
TTTCAGCTCTGGAATTGCCCGTCACAAGCCATCGGCACGCTCTTGAATTGACATGAACTCGGTGGCATCTCTAGCGTAGTGCATTTCGTAGATACGTCGATAGACGAGGTACTTCGAGTTCTTGGAGAGGCTTAAAACACGCTTTTTCACGTTTTCAACGACATGGAAGAAGCACATTAAATATTGTAGTTCTGGTTTTTGAGGGCTCCGATGCACACGGAGCGGCCAGGGTTTGTTCAACACCATTTAGTTGGGCGTCTTCAGCGTCTCCCATGCCGTAACGAATCACAAGCGGACGTTCTACGACCACCTTGTAGATATCCATCAGCTTTCAAAGAGCGTGAAAGTGCTGGACGACTGTTCTTTGCGAAGTTAAGAAGAATGCCATCGGGTGAAACTGCCGAGCAGCGTCAGAGATACCGCAGACAATGAGTGGGTATCCACACGCTTAAACGTCGCGTCTATATGAAAGTTGGCCTAAACATATGGTTTGGGTATCAAAACACCATGTTGGTGTTTGCCACATCAGACCAGACTCTTTTTCCCTGATTGCAATCGATGGCGCGCACGCGGGTCGAGCCGCCGCGTACTGCCTCGCACGTGCTGTCGTGGTTGCGGCGTGGGCGTCGCGAGGAGCTAC
>NW_008649149.1:12525-13818 GCF_000247585.1 Phytophthora nicotianae INRA-310 | reverse complement strand
AGACATATAAAGTCAGTAGAAACTCCAACATGTCAAGTCCGTAAGATTCGAGATCCAGCGTTACATCGAACATAAGTGGCTAACCTGGTTTTTTGTTCTATTCCAGTGGCCAATTCACCGACACTTTTTTTTAATTGCTACAGCGACAACGCCTCCAAAATTGGCTCCATTATCCGGTGGTGCGACCCGCTCTCCTTAACATTAAACCCAACATCCGGTGTTGATGGTGAAGAAGATCCAACATCCGTTACAACTCCGAAGGACTTTGATTCGTTGACCAGCAACTCCAAATTTGAGTAGTAGTCGCCAAGCCAACGGCACACACTGCTAGTAGAGGCAGTGCCGGCCAAATCAATAACTTATGCGAAGCAACGAGCGTGTAGAATGACGACCCGCGCTTTGCTTTAAAAGATGAGACAGACTGAGTCACTGCTCTGGAAGCGAAAAGAGCTCAAGCGAACATGGACGTTTCGAGATATTTGACGACGAAGAAGACCAAGACGTTTGGGAGTTTGGATTTTCGCTGGTGGGGAAGGAGATGAACGATGGATACCTGACAGCGAGCGGTGTCATAAACGGAGCAGTGATGGAATAATTTGCGGAGAACGGGCTGGATATGCGATATATTTCATGGTATCTCATCCAATTATATTGTATTAATACTAATTTGGTGCTTGTTTGCTAGACACGACATAGTTTGTACCGGATCCTTCGTATGCTGGGCTGTGTCAATATCAATATGGTCCTCTAGAGTCTATATTGAGGCTTGCCGAGGATCCGTTGACGCTTATTTTTCTATATGCTTTCGCGACCATGAGTCAGATCCAGAAAGAAAGCAGATATTTACCATCTCCAGAATACCGTTAAATGTGATCAAAATACGGGAAGCGCAAAAGAAGACTAACCCCATGCACTGTTGAGCAACAAAACGATATATGTACGCGACTCGCCCAGATGTACCAGTAGAACTCACAAACTTTTACATGTGATTGAATCCGTTATCGCTCGGTTGTTGCGCCCAATACGACAGAATTCAAGGCGCATTGACGAAAACACCATCACGGAGCTATACACGTAGGTACACTTAGACAACAGCTTCCTCGCAACCGCATTGAACATGCAGTGCAGAATATTTACTTACTAAAAAAGGGTCGCCTCAGGCAAAACTGAAGACCCGGTAGTTTTCGTTGACGAGGCGATGATTTTCACCTGGTCGCGGTCCAAAGCGGGGGACAAGTTATTTGCAGCCCGCTCCGACAACAAGGCATAGTGAGAGCTGTTGAGACTTTTTTT
>NW_008649149.1:8977-10075 GCF_000247585.1 Phytophthora nicotianae INRA-310 | reverse complement strand
CACTCCGTATCGCAATTACGCTCCTTGAGCACTAGCGCTTGGCAAAACTTCTCCTCATATGCGAATCCAAACCGAGTAATAGCACCACCTGATACGTACGTCGATGCAACTATCGCAGTCCCAGCTGCAGCGCTCGCAACTGAGCTCAAATGCATTGACTAGAAGAGGGACATCGTCTCCGTAGCTGCTCACGTCTACGCCAACAACGGGGTGTATCAACCACCGACCTCGACAGCACCATGAGTCGATTGGTTCGACCGTAGATGACAATGAGAATGAACTGAACGAGGCGGGCAAAACAGCCTAAAAACAAAGCATTATACCCACGAGAATATATGTCGATGTAGCCATCCAGGTACTTCTTACTGCAGCCGCGCATCGCCTTGATGTGACGTTTGATATGCATTTCCCACAACCCCTCAATAGTGTTCATATGCGTACCCGAGACAGGGTCACAAAATAGGGGGCTAAAGAAGGCCTTTGAGAAATGGCTGCAGCGAAGCAATTTTGATGCAGATGGCCAGCAGAAGTTGAAGTTGTCTGAACTTACGGCTCAGTTCGTACACGCGATGTTACGCTAGGGACCACTCTCTTAACAACGTCATCATATAATAAATAGAAAACTCTCCTATTTATTATATGGGAAATATTTCGAAATCTATACCCAAATATAGGCCTAAACCGTGCAAAGAGCATTCATAAAATCTACAATATTTGGTCGTGATTATGTTGCTTTGCTAAAAACCAAAGGAAAACTCTATTGGCAGTAAGCATTTCTGCAGGACCTCGGTCAGCGATCAAGTAGCTACCTCATTATTTCGTTTACTCCCTCGGTAACACTCGGTACTCCCTTTCCTGTGTAGCTAACGCGCGACGGTATGACTGCTGTCAACAAGTTTGGACAACCTGTCGGTTTTGCGCTAAAAGACTGGAATCCTCCACCGTTCCCGGATCATGCGGCATTGAAGGGATACTATTGTCAGCTTGAGCCGCTGAAGCCTGTCCGTCATGCTCAAGAGATCTGGACCGCCCTGTCAAAGGATCCCGACGGTGCTCGTTGGACGTACATGCCGTACGGCCCATTTTCGAGCTTTGACG
>NW_008649149.1:5264-5897 GCF_000247585.1 Phytophthora nicotianae INRA-310 | reverse complement strand
ACAAAGCGGGAGCAGGATATGGTGCAGACGTTGACAAAACTCACAAGATCTCAAGTCGTACAACGAAGGCGACAGACATCACTACACAGCTTCTTTCAACAAGCAGAATAAATGTAGCCATTATAATGTAGCCATTTCCTTAAGTGACGGATTCTATATCTGATACGGCCAATTTTCAGACCCCATACTGCCGTCACTTAGGGAGGTGTGACTGTACGACACATCGGTTTTTCAGACAACTTTGTATCCCTAAGTCACAAACCTAATAAATAGGGCTTTTTCGTGCAGTTTAGTGCGCTCGTATTTAACATTTTACTACGTAAATAGCCATACTAACAAGACATCGCTAATGGAAATACTGATCGACTCGCAGTATCAACCAAGGCCCCTTCCAAGCTTGGATCCGCGAGCTCACACTATCAGAGCTTCAACATAATTTAGTGTAAGTTTTGTCCCCCTCCCCCCCCCCCAGCAGCTGTGACAGGCTACTGTCACACAATGCCGCCAATCAGAACTATGTACGTATCCACTGGTTGTGACGGCATCGTGTGCCGAGGCAGTCTCGGTTGATAACCTTCAGAGTATAATCCACCAACACCTTCCCAGTTCGCTAGTGTACGTCGGTAACGGTCT
>NW_008649149.1:0-1689 GCF_000247585.1 Phytophthora nicotianae INRA-310 | reverse complement strand
GGGGGAGCAAACCTTCGCCATCTACACGGACCACGCCTCGTTGCGAACGGCAACGAAGAGCCCCCACCTGTCCCAACGCATGGCGCGCTGGCTCTCTTTGTTCTCTGAGTACAATTTCGTCGTTCACTACAAGTCTGGCAAAACCAATATCCTCGCCGACGCGCTGTCGCGTCGGCCAGACTACGTCCGGTCGGGTCGCCACGCGGTTGGCGACGAGGATGACGATGAATGCGCAGTTTGCGTCGCCGAGGGGCTGGCCGCGGTCGCCGTTACAGCAACCAGCCCGCTTCGTGACCAGATAGCGTCCGCATATGCATCGGACGCTACATGCGCAGAGATTATCCAGTACTTGAAGGACCCGTCGGCCACGTCTCGCCGTCAATTGCCCCCGCGTAGCCGCTCCCGCGTTGATCGGTACACGCTGGATGGGGACCTGCTTACCTATTCCGTCGACCGGTCGGAATCTTCCCGTGTCGTCGTTCCACTGGACGACAACCTCCGCGCTCGCCTGATTCACGAGTTCCATGACACCCCCAGCGGCGGCCACCTTGGTCGCGAGAAGACGTTCGCGTCGCTTGCTCGCGACTACTAATGGCCACACATGTACAAGTGTGTGCGGAAGTGGGTCCGCTCCTGCGAGGCGTGTCAGCACGTGAAGCCGAACTCGTCCAAACAGGCACCGCTTCGACTGCTGCCTGTCGCCCTGGAGCCCTGGTCTTCTATTAGCATGGACTTCGTGTTCGGGCTGCCGGTGACACCCACAACCGCTCCGGCATTCTCGTCTTAGTTGATCGCTTCAGCAAGATGGTGCATCTCGCTCCAGTGGCCGCCACGATCACCGCGCAGCAATCCGCGGCAATTTTTGTTGACACCGTGTATCGACACCACGGCCTGCCCACCTCGATCGTGTCTGATCGAGATCCCCGGTTCACTGCGTCCTTCTGGTCGGAGCTCTTCACGCTTGTCGGGACGCGGTCGAAAATGTCCACCGCGTCGCACCCGGAGACGGACGGCCAGACCGAGCGAGCGAACAGGGTACTGGAAGACGTGCTGCGGAGCTTTGCCACGTCCTTCAAGTCATGGTCCTTCTTCTTGCCGATGGTCGAATTCGCTCTCAATAACGCGGTTCATTCATCAACCGGGCTTACCCCCTTCTTCGTGAACATGGACGCCACCCTCGAGTTCCAGCGCTCCTTGGAATGGAGCGCTCAACTGTTCGCGACCCCGCCACGGTCGACCGTGGGCACGCTCCCGACGCTTCTTCCCTTTCGGTGAACGGTGTCACGACGCGCCGTAACGCCCTGGCGCCCGGGCCAACGATGCTCACACGCTGCGCCGCGAGCGCAGCGTCCGGGGCCGGGTCCTCTTCACGACGGTCCCGTCACGACGTCGCCCTGCCAGCGACATCGCCTGACCTCACTACTTGGGTCTCCAGGACGCTGATCAACCCGCGCCAGCGTCCACGCGCAATTGAGTATGAACCTGTCCCTGACGCGGCTGATTCCGCCGTGTCCCCATCCGCGAACTTCGATCCCAACCCGGAACCCAGTCCACGCGACGTCGCGGCAGCGCACGAGTTCATGCAACGCCGCGAATCTATAATACGTTACGTTCGGGACGCCATCGCTGTTGCCGTCGATCGCCAGAAGGAATACGCTGATCGTCGCGGTCGTAAGAACGTAGGACGCT
>NW_008649148.1:49061-49684 GCF_000247585.1 Phytophthora nicotianae INRA-310 | reverse complement strand
AAGTATAATTAATCTAAGTTAAGCAAACTACGCTTCCTCATACACGTGCGCTAACGTGTAAGCCGAAGTAGTGGGCACACAGTGAGCTCATTACAGGCACAAACTGCACCTGCGTACAGCATTTACCCAGTGCCGCTCTCACAGGACAGCCATTCTATGAACTTTAAGACTATCAAGAATGAGCAGTCGGCATCCATCAGCGCTTGGCTGCCAAACTTATCAAAATAAGGTAAAATGTTCATCAAAATTTGTTTTTATAAAAACAAAAAGATAACATTATAAACTTACCCGCTCAATCCATTCCATGATCACTTGTTCGTTGCAAAATGCTTTTTTTGAACGGCATGCTCCGCCTGAGGAGATCCAAAGGCCGGATCCCACACTTCTTGAGACTCTGGGCCTCCGGGTACCCCAGTGAAAACTATCAATGTAGCGAGTTTGGCTCCTGTGGCCGATGCAGCAAGAAAAACCCTATGCTCTGAATTTGATTTCGCTCCCTACTCAAAATAAATAGATTAATGCTAAATTAAAAAAAAACTAGCAGTATTTGTACCTCGCGGCACGTCAATAGTGTAATTTCCAGTGAAATCTCTAGTCGTTTTGCCGGCCATATCGATGTAAAT
>NW_008649148.1:44123-45686 GCF_000247585.1 Phytophthora nicotianae INRA-310 | reverse complement strand
AAGCTGTACGCTCAATCTCGGAGTCAGTGTCACAAACTTTCGTTACCATTTCAATTCGGTTTGCATTTCCTTGGGCAAGCTTGTTCTCGAACAAGTTTAGTCCCGTCACCCGCTCGACGAATATCTCAGCTCCGTCCGGGATTTCAGTGATGTCTTGAGCTTCCACATCTCGCTTATTTCTCTGCCAGACCGACAATCGAAATAAATTGGTCGCTTTCTCATCAAAGGACATCTCTGGAAGTTCCTTCTTCAGCTCGGGTGACAGGGTAGCGAGTTCTCGATCTCCCAACCAGAGATTCCATCCACAAAAAAATGGTTCACGGAAAGCGATGTACATGTCGAGGCTAATGTAAGCCGGCATGGTGTCGGTTCATGGTTGGACGATTCCGTTTCGGCGGTGTCTGTCTTGCCCGCATCACGTAGTATTGCAACGATGGCTGACGCTTTCTCGAAGGCTGGAAGCCGTTGTTCCTCCCTGCGTTTAATACGACTTTGCAGTAGCTCGGTGAGACCCATTTCTCTTGACGGACAAATCAAAAGTGGATCTCTGAAATGCCCCAATATTATCGTGTCGCTCGTTCTTGTTGCATACTATTTTTATCATCTGTTTGCTGAACTAGGCTGCATATTCGTAAAGGGGACAACAGTATTAATGTGTGTCCGGATTACATAGTTCGTTTGCTTGGCCTCCCACCCGTCTTTCGTGGGCACAAGATCCTACTTTCGATTTTTCCCGCACCACGTATTGTAGGTGTTGTTGGCAGTGAGCAGTAATTTTGGATGGTGTTTTGTCATCGTCACTGTTGAAGTATTATACATTCGAAAAAAACTCTAAGCGTCTGACGTATAAACGCTTAGGTCGTGTTTGAGTTGAAAAGAGCTGTTTCGCTAAAGCTGCTATATGTATTGAAACAGTTAAGAAAGAAAAGGGTACTGAAACAGAACTGAAAAAGCGAGTGCCGCGTCTGCGAGAGCAACTTGATTGGTACCGTAAAAACAACCATTTGTACGAACAAATTGACGAAATTCCTAACTGGGAGACGACAATGACCACGATGTGCACTTGGATAGTAGTTGATTACTGCGAGAGTGACCAGGCTGCTGTGGATGTTAATAGCAGTTTGCGTCATGCTTCACGGGGTTTACACATTCAAAACTCGCAGTCAACCCCACAGAAGCAAACTATCCGGAGGCAAAACCTGCAACCACCGGATTTGCAACGTGCTGATGAGTCATCGACTGAAGAGAATTTGCCGGACTGCGATTCAACCGTTGGTGACGTGGTACAAAATACAATTTCTGCGACTAGTGGATTTGAAGTTTGTGGAGCGAGTGCCGGTGTCTCCGCAAGGTCTCGTAGCACTGATGCATTACGGCCATTTGTTCAACAATGTCATGATGAACTTGACCTCGCAACCCGGAGACACAATGCTCCGACCCCAGCACATATCGACGTATCGGAGGAAGACGAGAGTTGTTAGCAAGCAGCAATTGGTGTGATAAGCGATTTTAACCCTATCGACGTTCCCACGGGAATTCAAATGGTATTGAAGGCAAAACCAC
>NW_008649148.1:40091-41348 GCF_000247585.1 Phytophthora nicotianae INRA-310 | reverse complement strand
GTTTTGCTGCTGGCACCAGAAGCTGTACACTCAATCTCGGAGTCAGTGTCACAAACTTTCGTTACCATTTCAATTCGGTTTGTATTTCCTTGGGCAAGCTTGTTCTCGAACAAGTTTAGTCCCATCACCCGCTCGACGAATATCTCAGCTCCGTCCGGGATTCAGTGATGTCTTGAGCTTCCACATCTCGCTTCTTTCTCTGCCAGACCGACAATCGAAAGAAATTGGCCGCTTTGTCATCAAAGGACATCTCTGGAAGTTCCTTCTTCAGCTCGGGTGACAGGGTAGCGAGTTCTCGATCTCCCAACCAGAGATTCCATCCACAAGAAAACGGTTCACGGAAAGCGATGTACATGTCGAGGCTAATGTAAGCCGGGCATGGGGTCGGTTCATGGTTGGACGATTCCGTTTTGGCGGTGTCTGTCTTGCCTGCATCACGTAGTATTGCAACGATGGCTGACGCTTTCTCGAAGGCTGGAAGCCGTTGTTCCTCCCTGCGTTTAATACGACTTTGCAGTAGTTCGGTGAGACTCATTTCTCTTGACGGACAAATCAAAAGTGAATCTCTGAAATGCTCCAATATTATCGTATCGCTCGTTCTTGTTGCATACTATTTTTATCATCTGTTTGCTGAACTAGGCTGCATATTCGTAAAGGAGACAACAGTATTAATGTGTATCCTGATTACATAGTTCGTTTACTTGGCCTTCCACCCGTCTTTCGTGGGCACGTGATCCTACTTTCGATTTTTCCCGCACCACGTACTGTAGGTGTTGTTGGCAGTGAGCAGTAATTTTGGATGGTGTTTTGTCATCGTCACTGTTGAAGTATTATACATTCGAAAAAACTCTAAGCGTCTGACGTATAAACGCTTAGGTCGTGTTTGAGTTGAAAAGAGCTATTTCGCTAAAGCTGCTATATGTATTGAAACAGTTTAGAAAGAAAAGGGTACTGAAACAGAACTGAAAAAGTTCCTGAAAGAGTTGAAGAGTTACTCTTTCAGTACCGACCATCCTTGCCCGCACATGGCCTTAGATAGTCTGACAACCACTAATAGTGGTTGTCAGAGCTGGATATAAGTATTGGATGTAGCTACTACAACAGCCACAAATCAACAACAACGACATCCAACGCTAGTCGTCGACCCTGTCGCCTCGACGGTGGAATACCTCGGACGCTACTAGGTTTCAAATATTTGGACGACGCACAGCCATAAGGATCGATCTCGCTAATAAAAACTATAAAAAAAAACGAATC
>NW_008649148.1:35538-36641 GCF_000247585.1 Phytophthora nicotianae INRA-310 | reverse complement strand
TCAGTTTCAACAAAGCCGCCGTCAAGCAATTCTACAACAGCGACCATTACCTTCGACGCCTGAAATTGATCCGAGTGTGCGAAACCTATACGCTGGCATTTCTACAGGAATGCGATCGTTTTGGGGTTCTAACGAAGAGCGCTCAGAGGCCCGAGCTAACCTATTTTCGATGCAGATAACGTATGGACAGCCTACTATTTTTTTTTACGTTGACACCGGACTGTGCAAGTACGTACCGGATTGCTCATTTAGCTGGAAATATCTCCAACGAAGTTGTTGAAGAAATGAACAGTGGGTTACAGCAGTGCCTGACATACACCAAAGCCAAGTTGGGTGAAATTGCTACAGCTAACCCTTACATTTGCGCAAGGTAAGTGACCTATGTCGTTGGAAATTAATTGATCTGATCGTTTTGTGTTTCAATACAGGTACTTCGACTGTCTGATGAACGTTTTTATTGAGGTTGTGCTGAATTGGAACATGGAAGCAGGGTGCACTCGCGCGGAAGGTGGTTTATTTGGCTGTACGACAGCTTTTTTTGCTGCGACCGAAGCTCAAAACTCAACAGGATCACTGCACACCCATATGCTGATCTGGATTTTTTTTTTAAAGACATGTCAGCTACAGTTGACAACTACTATGCTATGTGCGCTTCCTCACGATTCCGAGACGCCCTTGTCAAGTATGTGGATGCTATTGCTACAGCTAGTGTCCCTCTTGACCTGAGTACGTGTCCTTCGTGCAATAGTAAAGCGATCGAGTCAGTTGAATTGGAGCGAGACGCTTTCCGGAAATCACGACCTGGAGCATTAAGACCAACAACAACGGCGTGTAAAGACTGTGGAGCGACCTTCGGGGGAAGTGAGCTGATTTTAAAGCACGCACAGCAGCGAATAAGTGACGCTGGCGAAAGTGAGTCTAATGACGAAGACATTTTCCACCAAATTGCAAGTTCACAGCCGCTGCCATTGCCATGGACAATTTCTGCTTCTGAAGTGGGTACGGTTTCCCGCGCACTAGTGCGCTATCAGCATCACCACTGGTTCCACTCAAAGTCGTGCTTCAAAGTGACGAGGCGAACCCCAAAAGGTGACGTTTGTCGC
>NW_008649148.1:0-2258 GCF_000247585.1 Phytophthora nicotianae INRA-310 | reverse complement strand
CAGTGAGAAGGTCACTACCGTCTCGTTTCATCTCCATGAGCCAGGTTTCTTTTTTGGAACGGGAACTGACACGGAGATTGGAGCTGAAAGAGGTAAATACGACAACTTCAATGTCCCACTGCAACGTGGAATCACTGACGAACAACTCCACGGAGTTTCCAGCGCGTTGTGAACAAAGCTGTCGAGACGGTGCAACCAGAGGTTATGGTACTTGTCTGCGGTGTCAACACGCTGGCTAGAGATCCACTGGGAGGGTTTAATCTAACGATTGACGGCATTTGTGACTGCGTTGAGTGTGTCATGGGACTGCAGCTACCTGTCTTGTGTCTTGGTGCTGGAGGTCATAGTGGAGCGGATGCTAGCAAGCCTTTTGTTGTTGTTGCCGCGACTGTGATCGCTCAGCGTCAAAATCTTCCCGAGACGATCCCTGAACACGATTTCTATGAAGAGTAAGAAGCCACATGCAGACGAAGTTGGTCTCTATTGCTTACTATTGCTTCGTGTTTAATTGGTTGTAGGTATTTGCCCAGCATGTGGCCTCTCCACGACGCCAGCAGCCCCCTTCTAAATCTCAACACGGCGGAATCCATACGCAAGATGGAGGACTTCGTCTTCAAGAGTCTGGAACAGGTGGCTTCAGTTTGACAGAACAGAATCCAGCGAGTACTTAAGAAGCGTTCTCGTGTTTAACCAGAATTGATGCAACGCAGTTAGGTTCTTGATGCTCCCACCCATGAACTCGGACATATCAAGCCCCCATACATGTTACATCTGCGCCGTCATGGATCGTTGGACTTATGAGTACACTTTTACATCGAGGCGGCTGCACCCGAACATGACGTATGGCTTCTCGCTTATGCTGTCGCTTAAATACGCTTTGAACGTGAATTTTTGAAGACACTGTCGAACGAGACCTTCGGACATTTCCGGCTTCAAGAGAATGCCTGAGGCTGTCCATCAAATCGTGGTCAGCGTTGCGTTTATCGTTCACGTAGTTGAAGTCTTCTCTGCGAATTCTTTACTTGGTTGGTTGTGCGTGGGAAGAACTGTTGCCTGTGCCGCACGTTCAACTCAGGCAGTAACGTTGAATGATGCTGAGTTTGCCAACTTGCATCTCTATACACTCTAGATACCTCCAATGCCTTCGATGTTTTCTTTTGTTCGGACATAGGATGATTGTAGCATGATCTCATATATCAAACGGATATTTATCGATGAAGTAATGTGGAACCCATTCGGATCATGAGTCTCACTGAAGCCAGTAGCTTAGAATTTGAATCTCTGGAGGAATTCTCACCCTTCGATATTTTCCCCGTAAGAAGATGCATGTCGGTCTCGCAGCAGTTGTAAAACTGTGTTTGTATGATAAAAACTATGAAAGTCGGTCACGCTCCTGATATTTTCGCGTCTTATCTGAGTTTGGATCCATTTTCCAGTTACCATGACGTGCCAACGGCAAATTACCTTGAATTATGCCCCCCCACAAAGTGGAAAATGGTTACGGCAAGTCTCCGTTGGCATTATCTCGAATGCTCTTCCTCCCACGAAGTGTGGAAACAATAATCGTGTTTCTCCGCAACATGGTTATGGCAAGTCTCCGTTGTCATCATCTCGATCGACCATCATTCTTTTGTCAACTTCAATTTACAGACCGCCCGCTGGTCTCACTATCGAAAATCCCTCGTGGTGCTCACGTTAACGATGCTGCTGATCTCCACACTCGCCGAGGTAACTTCGGGAACCCTGGCCATCGCGGCAATTGGTAGCTTGGTTCTCTTCGTTGCTGCCTCTTGGCACAAACAACTCAAGTACGGGGTCATTGACAAGAGAACTACGATCCATATCCCCGACTCGACCCTACCACTAATCGGAAATACCTGGGACCTCATTATCCATGGAGTCAAAGGAGACATGCACGACTTCACCGCTCAACTAGGCAAGCAATTCAACGCCGAACCGGTCGTGGTTCGGGCCCTTGGGATCCCACTCAACTTGATCCTCTTCACGCCCGAAGCATTCGAAGACGTGCTAAAAACCCAGTTCCATAATTTCGAGAAAGGTCCTTTCATGTGTGAAAACCTTCGAGATCTGCTGGGTGACGGTATCTTCGCTGTCGATGGAGACCCGTGGGTGCATCAGCGCAAGACGGCAAGCAACCTCTTCACTATGAGAACCTTGAGAGATTCCATGACAACCGTAATCCAGCGTCACGCTGTCACTCTCTATAACATCCTCCAACGTGCCAGTGACAACCACGA
>NW_008649147.1:47299-48511 GCF_000247585.1 Phytophthora nicotianae INRA-310 | reverse complement strand
ACCGCTCCACCGCACACGCCACTCGGTTTGTTTCGCTGGGATGGGCTTCAACAGCTGCATTCACTCATCATTCGTCATCAGTGCTTATATGCGATCAAAACGCGCATGGCCAGCTGTGAATTGGTGGGCGAGAAGCATTCAACAAGGCCGAACGCTTTGCACTAGCCACCTATGGTCTAGAACCCTCGGTCCCATCGTCAAAGTACTCCACATATCTCGCTAGCTGACTTGAAACGCAAATTTAGCCCAACTCGCTGTTTCTGCGTCTAGCACCATATCCAGGCAGCCCTTCAGACCACCGATTCAGAGCTCAGTGCTCGATGTTGAAGTGGCTGCGTTTCCCGCAATTTATGCAGTTGCGTTCTTCTTGCCCTCATGATTTCGTATTGTTATTCACACGGCAGCTCTAGCTACTAGAGTAGGTGGATAAACCCGCAACAATACGTCTACCAGAACGGTAAACATCCATTGGGGTATGATTGAAAGACCTAGATTCTGCCCTAGCACCGGGACAGACTGGCCTTACAAATCGCTTGTACACGCCATCCATTAATAATGAGAACACGCTGCTAGTACGAAAAATGCTTATTAGTGATTTGATTTCTCATGGGCCCAGCAGCAGAAGGATACCCGGGAAAGATAATCCTTTTACGACGGTGCTGAATACTCACCACTCCACTGAAAGAATTTATAAGATGCAACACGCACTCTCCAGCGCGTGCAAATAGACACAGTACAGCCGTCATGTAAACTTCCGATGTATGTTGGGCCAACACACACTCTTGGTTTGCCAGACGAACGCTCGCTAATGCGCTTCAAGTCCACTAAGAGGCATAACACTCAAACAAGTTTTTCCAGACATTGATCTTGAAGCCGGTTCTCGCGCTATGTGCTTGAGTGGAAATTCGGTTCTGTTTTTTTTGTGTTGACTATTCGGGCTCTTCCTAATATGCAATCCTTAACAAGTATCAAGTAGACTATGCTTCGTTAGCAATCATTTCTCGCGCCAACTGACAGTTCAACGGGTGATGTAACATCTCAGACCCCACAGAGCGTTCAAACAGTCGCCGAGACTTTGCAAGAGTTGCTCCAGCCGCCATATCGTGACTTACCAGGTTAGTTTCACTGAATGCGAATACAACCAGTTCCATTATTATATGTATCGACAACCTGGATAAAGCGACACCTTGATCACTCCTGAAGTCTGGTGAG
>NW_008649147.1:43537-45029 GCF_000247585.1 Phytophthora nicotianae INRA-310 | reverse complement strand
TGAAAAGTCACCCACACCCTTTCAATGCAAACTCTTTTGGGGCTGTATTTACATATACAGTGCCACCATCTGACCGAATCCACCGAATGGTGAACTTTCCTTCACGCTGTAATTGTAGTAACATTTCCTTTAACCTTTATTACACCTCTTTTTTGCAGAGGAGAGAAGTCAAACGCCATGGTGCCTGATCATCCGTGACGCAAAGAAAGTATCTTATTAGTCCCACCGTACCATATTGCAAGTGTCCTCATTTGGTCTATTTGTACCCTTCTGTATTGTGCTTGTTGTCCGGCCGTCTCGGGCTCCGACCATATTGTTATAACCCATTGAGCGCATCTTCATCTCTGTGGACGTCTGGTAGAAGAATGGGGATTTGATCAGTACTGCCCTACTAAATTGAGCAATCATGGGATCAGATTCCTGATCTCAATGAGTTTATCTCTGTTCAACAACTCAATTAATTATGTCACTCTTTTTTAACGTTGTTTCCACTCTTGTGTACTTGGGACATGCAACCCCTTCGATGGCTTTGCCTCTCTTGCCGAGTTGTATAATTGGTTGTCTCTAAGACTGCGATCCTGTATATATAGATATCATTCACTACAATGGCCACACCAGTTTATGCCGCCGTACGGCAAGTATGTACCCTTCTCTGGTTTTTCACTATTTGATACCTACGTTGCTTCAACCAGAACTCACTGGGTATATTGGCTTTTGCCTTTGGTACCAGTGCCATGTTTACACATTGAAAAGGTTTGATGCCTTCAGTACCCCCAAAACAAATAGGTGAAGAGTGACGACATGTGTATTACTGAGATTAGTCCCTTTCCTGTACGTGATGCATAACTCTCCGTTTGCCAGTTTGCGCACAAATAGTGCCGTCCGCCGTTAGACCGTAGCCACAAATCTGGGTCTCACACCCAATCAGAACGTGTTATGTCAGGCACATCTCATGCCATGTTCTCGACGGCCTGTAATGCCTCTCCAATTCTATCAAATGCTTTTGACAATAGTGCATTGTGCACTAGGAACGAATTTACTCTCCTCATCGTCGGTCATGTTTGATGACAGCGGAGCGTGATATCCCGGAGGAGATGTCATCAGCTCATCCGTACCCGTCTTGGCTTCCTTCGTGTCAGCGTCGAGCTGTCGCATGATTGCATGACGCTCCCGATTATGGCAATATTCAATTTGCTGATTGACAGTAGTAAGGCCACTTCGGTGGGTATCTCTCCAACTAGTCATGGCCTTCTTCTTGTAATTTTTTTCGCCGTTCACATGATCGATTCCCACTGATTTGGACGAGACATCGACTCTCTTTCTTTTCACACAGACTCGAGTTGCTCATCAATACTTGACTTTTATTCTTTGCATTCTTTGGACAGTCGGCCTTGTATTGAGATTCACCATCCTCGTTGTACCGACAAACACAGTAGAAGTACTGGATCCCTTCCTCATCTTGGGGTCGCCTACTCGCGCCTTGCGCTTACTT
>NW_008649147.1:38624-40422 GCF_000247585.1 Phytophthora nicotianae INRA-310 | reverse complement strand
TCAACGCCAGGTCTGGTCAACAACCATTACCAAAATTAAAAAATCTTATTTGCCTACTGCCGTAGAGCTTTTACGATGCCTTAAGCTAGCCTGGAGCATTATCAAGTTTAAACTTACACCTATCGTGACGAATCTTAGGCCAACCTCATGTGCGTTGACGCCTGTGGCGCTTGAATTACATTAGCTCTATAGCATTGCTATTTTTGCTACTTATCTCGATAATCCATTATCACGTTTACTTCCTAATTCTTTTCAAACACCGGCTGACGGTTTTACCCGAACCAAAAATTAGTATTGAATCATGGGGATTTGACAATGATTCTCCCTACCAATATTATGCGTAGAGAGTGGGCGCAGCCTTGTCGGTTACGCTGAAAGCCGTACTGGTTCATATCAGTATTTAGATACGTTTATCTATTATTGTGTTACAACACAAGTAAAAAAAAAATGCTTAGCAAATATCGTCTTCATCCACAAAATAAGGAACAGAATGAAATGCGCTTATGTAAGGTGGTAGGGCTAAGACAAATGTTGCCGCACGTTAGCCTTGCTGCAATTTTTTTTATTATATTTGTCATTATCAATGCCTGCCATTATGCTGTCGAATACGTAGGAAAAGTCCTTTTATCTCTCGTATGTAGTTGCTACTGATCGACTTTGTCATTCCGATTCACTGGCAAATTGTTAAATTACTATCAGGCGGCGTCGTACTCGCGACAGATAAGTACTGCTCAAATCAATGCACCACTAGCACGCCTCAGCTGGTCCATCTTGTTGACCCCAGCCGAGCAACGCCATCTTTAGTTCCGGGTTTATCATTTTCATGTTAACTTGAGTAATTATGCTCTCCAACTCATCCACAAACGACTCTCTATGGAAACAATTCGTGTTTCCAAACGATTTGATAAACCATGTCTACCGTGATATTACCCCAGTGAGGGAAGCTCACGTCAATACAGGTGGGCAACATACTAAGCGATTTGTATTAGCCTTCGGGAGGATATTGCCTTTGGTGTCGATGTATTTGATCCTTCTGTCTTCGTCCGCCATTTGAATATATACGGCATCCACAGCAGCGACTATCACTGGCTGTCGCCAATGATGCATCATGGCCTCACTAACATCACGGAGAGAGGTCACTGCTCTCCTGCGAAACCTGCTAGCTCCGTAAACGTAATCCTGTGGCTAGCTGCTGTAAAAACACCATCAACATATCTGTTGACGGTGGTTTTGTTCTTTATCGCAGGCCAAGGAAACCCTCTCCAGAAACGTTATAAGGTTCGTCGGTTTTGAGACCGTGCCAACTTTTCATTCTCTCGATTTTGACAAGCGAGAACACCCCTACGCTCAATATCGACATAATGATTTCGTCGGAAGCAAATCATTGATAAGCTCCTCGCTGATCTTTACGTTCTCGGCTACCTCTATACATTTCTGCACGATTGGTCCTATTGAAGAAACTAGTATGCAGAAAAGAGTTGTTATTGGTGAGAATAAGCAATGGAATCACCAATATTGATGCTAATATCACCGCAAATCATCATCACAAAGGATTCATGGATTTTAAGTACATATCTGGAAGCACGAAACGGACGTTTGTTTCTACAGCTCGCGTATGGTTGCCTTTCATCACGAATGCGTTAAGTCGTTTGCACACATCTACATCAAACATACGACGAATTCGATCCAGCGCATCCCCAAAACGTCAACCGATAGAGAATTACTCCACACGATTTCGTCAAGTTTTTCCAGTGTAACATCACCAACATTCCGATGGTGTCCACAAACGCCAGCGCAC
>NW_008649147.1:34525-35949 GCF_000247585.1 Phytophthora nicotianae INRA-310 | reverse complement strand
TTTTCTTGTATCTGTAGTGTTTAGTCTCAAGAAACAAGAGTCAGTGAAAAACTAACATGAATAATAAGTTCCTATGGTATTAGCGTGCACCGTACCAACGAAAGACGTCTTCAAGAGCAGTCCAAGACGCGAATGTTCCAAAGAGAGCAGAGCAATTGACCCTGAAGGTAGTAACCGAGGGTATCGGTACCTCTCCAGAAGCTGAGTCATCTGTGCACAATCGCGTTAGCATAGCGATGTCTGCTACTGCAAATGACCGCAAATTGTATATGTAATTTGCGACGGTTGTCTGTGCAGATTCGACGCGTACCCCAAGCGTCAAACTTAAAGTAGAGCAGACAAACAACTGGCTACACAACTTTGTTGTCGTACAACTCATCATAAGCTGTAAGCTGATAGCGCTAAGTCTCTGATACGTCTACGAAATGGCTCAGCAACTTTGTGCTGACTGGAGAGAAGATTGTTTTAAGTATGGTACCAATGTGGAGCGCAGCCAAAATATACACAACACCTTTTCCAGTCCAATTTCGTAAAGAGCAATTAAACTTCAGCTAGTGTAAAACAAGATCGTATCGAGCAAAGGCAAATTCACTACCGAACACAAGTAATGAATAACCTCCCTGAATGCATACAAACGGAAACCCAACATATATCGGAGGTACTTTATGGGAGCTATTGACTGACCGGCATGTCAAGCACTAGCCCGTGAAAGTGAAATGTATGGAGATAGAAGTTTCTGCAGCGGTTAGCTCTATTCACTGCAGGTAGGAATCGCTGCGCAGCAGTCTGCAAAAAGTACTGGCCCCGATGGGCTTTCATCGTGACTCCTTCTGGAATGCTCATAATCTCCATACGACTCTCTCTCATGGAAGCTTTGACAGCGGACTTGAACGCCGAGAAGACGTTCTCGATGGGTTTAGCATGGGAGAATATGGGCCCAACCGTAACAACAAAGTGTCAAGAAACTCAGTCTCCTCAAAGACCTGTTTAGCGCGGCAGTGACAAAGAGCATTATCTAGCGTAAGCACAACGGCATCGAGACCAAACTCGGTGGCGTCACGAATATGGCGCAGAAGACTGTGGATGGAGTCATTCGTGTTTGCATGTCGATTTCCTCCGAATTTATCCTCGAAGTAGACAAGTCCGTGTTCACTTATGCACGCAATGACGTGCATGTTTTGACCACCACCCGCAATCACTTTCTTCACAGCTCGACGCCCACGTTAACTTCGCCCTCGAGTACCCGTAGTCCAGAGATTAAAGTTCGTTTCATCCATATAGAGAATCATCTTTCCGGTGGCTTGATATTCCAGAAGGTGGATGGGTTATTCGTGCCGCTTGAACTTGTTTGCCATGGTGTTCATGTACTGCGGCTTTTGGTGAAGCTGCTTCATAGTTAAACACGCTCCATCTACGTGATTTTT
>NW_008649147.1:30200-31880 GCF_000247585.1 Phytophthora nicotianae INRA-310 | reverse complement strand
AAGCTGAAGATGAAGACAGTACCAGTGAGAGTGGAGATGGAGATTCTAAAGACGACGGAGTTGCTGCTGCAAAGTGATGATGGGAGTGCGAATGATTCCGACAACAGCGATGATGGTAGCAAAGGCTCTGAAGCACAAGCAGAAATCTCACCGAATTCACACCGAATCTCACCGAATCCACACCCAAAGTCCGACCTCCGGGTGAAGAGCGCAGTGTCTGCCTGGTTCTACGGATTCGAGAGCTCCTTCGACTCCTGGGATAGGTTCCACGCGGCATTCTACATTTTTCAGTTGGAAACGTTTCAACGGTTCACAAAGCGCACAAGCACGTCTGTTACGGCTCGAAACAAACAAATCGTTGCCAGTTCAAAAGCCAGGAAGGTTGCAGGGAAAAAGACAAGGAAGGCAGTAACGTTGGTACCGGACGAGTGGGTGACTTATTCAAAGACACTGGTGTGCACACACGGTCAGCCTTACGAGCCGAAAGGCAAAGGCAAGCGCAACCACAACAACGTCCGCGACACCAACTGCCCGGCAAGAGTGAACCTGACAGTGACTGCCTCTATCAGTGGCAGGTGGTACTTGCGTGCAAACGCCTCTGGAAGCCATAATCACGCGGTGAGCAAGCACACTTACGAAGGTTACGCCGAGAACAGGACAGTGAAGGATCCTCAGCTTAAGAGTGACGTTGCAGTGCTTCGCAAGGTTGGGGCTACAGCAAAAGGCATACTGCAGTACCTCCGGGAGAGGACAGGTGAGCTTGTTTGGTGTGGATTTGGTATGAGGTATTCAGTCTAAATTTTGTGTGTTTTTGGTATGAATTCTGTGTGATTTTGGCAGGCAAGAAGACGAACTTAAAAGATGTTCACAACATGGTGCAGAGGCACAACGCTTCAGTCCAAGCTGGGCTTACGGATGCTCAGCGTGCATTTGCTGTTCTCGAGGATTTTACCAGACAGAGGAACGGTAACGCTGCTCAGGTGCTCGTGGACAGTGAGACGAATATTGCACGGATTGCTACGTTCCAGACGGCAAGGATGAAACGTTTGTTCAAGGCTTCCCCTGAGATTGTTTTCGTAGACTCCACTCACAATACAAACGCGAACCGTTACAAGCTTTTTAGCTTCATGGTTCACGACGTATTCGGGAAGGTACCTGTGTAGCATACGTATAAGTTGTATGGTTAAGCCTTAACCAACTTTCAATGTAGGGACAATATGTTCATCATGCTCTTGTAGATAGCGAGGAGAAGGACAACTTGAGGCGTGTGGTAGAAATCTTTAAGGAAAATAATCCTGAGTGGGGCAAGATTCAACTTTTCATGTCGGACAAGGCTATACACCAGAAAGATGTGCTGCGGGACGAGTTTCCTGATGCACGCTAGCTACTGTGCCAATGGCATGCGCTTACGTGGCTGAATAAGCTGGCTACGCGCTTGACGCCTGGAGTGAAGGAGGACGCCAAGAGTCTCATGCGTGATCTCGTGTACGCAAAAAGTAGTGCGGCTTACGAGGAATCGAAAGCCACTCTTCTTCGGCTGCTTGGAGATAACAGCTCGCACAAACTGTACAAAACTTTCGTGGACAACTGGGATCAGTCCAAGGATGAATGGGTAACCTACAAGCGCGGTGACGTTCCACACCTCACGAACAATACGAACAACCGTATCGAGTCGCAATG
>NW_008649147.1:0-2643 GCF_000247585.1 Phytophthora nicotianae INRA-310 | reverse complement strand
TACAATGCCTTCGCTACCGGTACTTCTGTAAGATGATGGAAGAATAAGTGAGAGATAGTCCATTGGCTCAATTGGCTTAATACATAAGTCTATCCTGCGTGCGTGTCTCTGTTGTCATAAGAAAATGTGACGGCAGGGAAGCAAACGAGAGCTCGCAAATAGACAAGAGCATGACCAGTCTCGTTTCGCCACAGAATATTCACGCGCAGGCTCATCTAGCGCATTTTCGTCTTCACTTTCATTTTGAAGCAGGAACATATCGGGCACCGGCTCGTAGTACTTGTACTTGGCTCCCGAAATTGCATACTCGTACTGCTCGTAAATGAGCTCACATGCGTGCTCACTGACCACTTGAGCGACGAACCTCATTTCCTTATCGTACTTTGGGTTGTGCACTACAGTCAGCTTGTGTACGGCATCCAAAAAATTCCTCTCTTCATGCAGTTGGTAGCACATGATAGATGCAACACACTCGTCAACCCCCATGCACGAATCAACAAGCTCCTTCAGCTGCTTCCAAGAGGCTTCGGTTCGGTTGTTTGTGTTGTTCCCCAACGTAAAGAACACCACATAGTCCGACAAGAGTCCCATTTTTTCACTAAATACACTTCAAATGGGTGCATTGGAAACTCAGCGTTACCACCCTCAGCTGTACTCCCCAATTCTCCAGTACCCACGCCCAAATGAATTCCAGTTCCCAACTCATTACCAACTTCACCCAACTCGTTACTATCAGTGCCCAACCGAGTCAAACGAGATCCCAATCCTGCTCGGAGAGCTTCGCCACCGCGTCCCATAGACATGATGCGCCTCATGTGCTTACGATACTTCAGGTATTTCTGCTCATTCTGCGCGTACACAAACAAGTTCACGACCCCATCCAACTGGTGCTTCTGCCAAGTCGTGAATCCGCAGTCTGCGCTTGCTATCTCTTCCCGTAAATATTTCAAGACATGAAACTGGCAGAGTAATAGAATGGCATCCGGAAAGACCATCTTGAGTACTGACATCTCCGTGAAATCTTTATCGATTAAGACGCACTTGATCTTGGCCCAACTTGGGTTGTTACGCTTGAACTCCTCCAATGCCGTCATTAGAGTCGGGCGACGCTCGTTTTGAATGACTGCGTGTTGTACAAACTGTCCTTTTCCGAAAACGTCGTGTGCCATCAGTGAGAAAACCTTATACTTAGACGCATTGGTGCCATGGGTGGCGTCAATCATCAAGACTTCGGGAAATCGGTCAAAGAGCTCACGCATATGTCTACTCTGCAATGTAATGCAAGTTGCGACCGTCTACGACATGTAAAACGTTAGATTGTAGCAAAACATGGCGTAGCAAACATGAATGAATTCATTCCTTTTCTCCCACTGAATCCACAAAGATCCTACCAACATTTCCAGACTCCTTTGCGAACTCTTTCATCCACTTCTTCAGCCGTGTGGTGCTGGTCGAGGCCGTGTTCTCTTTGGCTTTCAATCTCCGGATCAGATTAGACACGTCTTGCGTTGACGGGTTCAGGTCGGTGTTGTCGTGCATGTACTTCAGAATGCGCTTCTTCTTTGCTCCGGCCTTCCGAAGTTCATTCACTGTACCCACAACATCCGACTCCAACGCGGTTCGCACGTGTGGGTACTGGTTGTACGTAAGCTTGTTCACAGGGTGGTTATGCACTAATCGTGCGGAAGTGATCCTCAAGATGAATGTCGGGACCTTAGCGTCGTCGACTTGGACACACGCATTGATCTGCAATAAGAAATCACAGAACCACGTACACAGTTAGTCCCAACTCGACACAACTCGACCCAACTCATGATGCTACTGCCTAACCACAACCAACTCAGCCCAACTGACCCAGCTGAGGTGCAAACGTACCTGCGCCTCACACTCCATAGCCCGTGACTGCAGACGCTTCCACTTCCCCTTCCCCTTCCCCCTCGACTTGTACGTCCCTGAGTGTGTACAAATGGAGGTCTTCCCGTAGTTCACCCACTCGTTCGGCAACAACGGCTTATTTGACCCCGTTGGGCGAATCTTGGCATTGTGTGCAGTCACTGTGTTCTTCGTGAGGATACGAAAGCTCTACGGATTCAACAGAGTACAACAGTCAGCTAAAAAAATGCCTAATGAATAGAAAGTATAGCATTATTGTACCTGGTGTGTCCCCTTGGTGTACTCGGCTAAGTAGCTCTCTAGATCCTCCCATGAGTCGAACTCAAAACGCTCTAACGGGGCAACGAGCACCTCCAGTCCTTGAGCGTCTTCGTTGTCGTCCTGAAGGCGGCGTGGATGATCCATCCCCCCAGATCGGCCCTGCTTGGACTGACCGCTCGTGTTGCTGCCAGAATCCGTGGCGGAATCCACCCATTCCTCGTCGCTGAGCGCTCCCGGTGACGCAGCAGACGCCTCGTCGGCGTCGGCGTTAATCTCAACACACAAGTTGCGGCGCTGGGGGTGCCTCACTGCAGTCTTCACCCGACGATCTTCCGCCATTTTGCCCCCCTTTTTGAATGAAATGAGTGGCGGGGTGGTGGGTACACACCGGAGTATACGCTATACTATGGCCGGATAGATTGTGGGGGTAGGTGAAAAACCGAGCGTCTCTTTTATTCGCCCGAGTTGGGCGCACGACACACTTCCTTT
>NW_008649146.1:48909-49948 GCF_000247585.1 Phytophthora nicotianae INRA-310 | reverse complement strand
CCCACGTGTTCATCATCGGCAACTGGATTCGGGTCTTTGAGTCCACAGGAACTTTCGAGCGTGCTCAGACAAACGGGAGCAAAACGTTCACGGTCGAGCACTGAAAATAGTTGTACGAGCTCTACGCAGAGCGCCCACTAGCCTATTTAGACGAAGCCCAAGCTGCCTTCCAACGCACACACAAAATTTCAATTTTTAAGTCGTCGGTATGGCGAATCATACACGACTGTGGTCTTACGTGCAAAGTTTTAGAGCGTCGTGCAATGCACATTGAAGAGCAGGATGTTTTTAGATTCGTCGAAGAATTGAGCCACATTGACTGAAGTCATCAGAACATTGTGTTCCTCGACAAAGTGTCCTTCGACAACCGAGGAACGATCCGAAAGCGAGGTTACTCTCTTAAGGGTCAGAAGCTAGCTATTCGGGGCGACTTTCAGAGGAAGCCACGGATTTCGGTGTTAGCATTTATTGGAGTGGATGGTCTTATCGACTGATTCGATACCCAAGGCACGTTCAACCGTATCGAGGTTTTGGAGTCGTGCCAAAACTTTGCATACAGCAATCGCAATTGTGTTCGTCAATATCCAGGCTCGAACTCGGTTTGGATTCTGGATGGCGCCTCGATTCACAGACAACCGGAAATCGTTTATTATCTAAGAAGCATCGGCATCGTACCTATTTTCATGCCTGCCTACTGCCCATTTTTCAATTCTATTGAATACACGTTTGGGTATGTGAAGATATTCTTCAACGGCAATACGACGAAAGTAGCGGCGGGATTTACTGCCCTTTGCAGTGGAAACATTTCAGCGATTTGATAAGTTTAAGATGCCTAAGGTTTTCCAGCATTGTGGGTGGAAGTTGCAAGGCTACTTCGGCCGATGTCGACGGAGAAGCAACAGATGCCCAAGTTTTGGGGCGAGTGTGTATAACCAAGTGACGAAGAAGACGAATTTGGATTTAATTTAGTCGATGGCCAATGCAGTAGTGACTGATTCGACCAGCGACGCTTAGTGTTCAGTGTCTTCCAGGTTTTCCA
>NW_008649146.1:44369-45789 GCF_000247585.1 Phytophthora nicotianae INRA-310 | reverse complement strand
TGAGATGTGTGATCGGCTCACAGCCTCCGTCCTCTTTGATCCAGGATAAGCAGCCGGCTGCACGGGCGTCCGAGTCAGCGACTCATTGTGTGTTCGTGTGTCGATCCTCTCGCTGGAAAGTCTTGAAGCGCGACGTGTGCATTAGACTGCAGATTTCTAAATGAAAGCAAATCAAGAATCATTGTATTTATAAGATGTTAGAAATGTAGAGGTGGACAACAACCTGCCCCGTATCTTGCTCCGTGATGGTTCTTTTCACAGAATGTGGTCCTATCGAAGCGATAACAGCCGTCGGTATCGTGAGGCCTGTATCTGCCCATGATTTGATGTCAATCAGCATACTTCGATGGCGCTTGTTTTGGTCTCGCGACCCTCGCGCTCTGCGTGTAGGTGTCCTTGATCTTGCCGACCTACGCAAGACATTGCACGGCTGAGTTGTTATTCTAGTGGCATGCTCGCGCAGCGCCTGTTGCGTGTTTAGTCGGAATTCATTGTATCTGCCAGCATTATCGCTGGTGACTGCATGAGTGAGCGCATCTGACTGTCGACATTGACGCCTATCCGTGCTCTCTACAGGTGGTGGCAAGGTCTACACTGCGGTCGGATGTGCACCATGTTCTGCATTATTCACTCTGTAAATCAGCCAGCAGTACAGTTGAGTGTTTTTCATTGCTCAGACTGCGCTTCAAATGCCCCCATAGAATTGGAAAGCGTCAGTGGGTCGTACATAACACCTTCAATCTCGCTCAAACCCAAATTTTCAATGTTTTCTGCTTCTAATGCATCGTTCGCTACCCGCCGAATTGTAATGCGTGATTATTGCGCGGGCCTAACAAATCTATGTGCCAGATTTGGCATACCGGGACATGAAGCCCGGCATATTTAGTTGCCTTAATGACATGTAGGCACATGCCTGTCTTCTTCCAGCAGAGGCACATGCAAGTTCGGCTAGTAACATCCACGATCCATCCACTGACGGGTATGTTGAATCAGCATATTCTAGCGTAGGTTTTGGCTTTGTATGTACACGTGTTTTTTTTATTGAGAGTACTGGCATCAGGCTGTTCAAAGCACCTATCTCTTGTGCAGTGGTAGTTGGCGATGGGTTTGGTGCGACACGCACCAAAACTAAATTTTGATACCGCTGAACTAATTGAGCAGTCATCACCTTTTTGTTGTCGACTCTTCCGAAAGGGAACAGTAAGCGCTTAGACACTGTAGGCTGGTCACGAAATGGTTGCAGCGATAAAATATGCGCAATCCGCAACAAATCCAGGCGGACTACAAGTTCTACCGGGTTGGCGCGTTTACTGCCATTCACTAGTTTAAGCGTGTAGTGATACTGCTGCAGCGGATTGTTGGTAGCCGCATAGCCAGTGGGAGTAGCCACCATAAAAAGCGAACGCCCAAAATCCACTGT
>NW_008649146.1:24162-26286 GCF_000247585.1 Phytophthora nicotianae INRA-310 | reverse complement strand
ATTAAACGAAGCCGTTTTCGCTACACTGAAGAGCAAGATACAAGCTCTGCTTGGGGAGCTCGTGGAGGAAGACGAGAACGGATACTACAACAATAGCAAAGACGATGCGATTCAAGTGGCTAGTATGGCCTGGCGAGGGGCTGGGATCGGTCGAAATGTTAAGACAGGGTTCAAAGCTTGTGGACTGTTTCCCTTGTCTTTAGTTAAGATGGGCGCCCGTTTGAACAATTTCACACGAAATGGGGCGCCTCGCCACGTCCTGCTTGCCACATGGCTGCATATGAAGGCACTTGTCGAAGACGAGATCCTCACAATGCCAACTCCACCAAGCAAAGACCGCGGCCAGAAGCGCAAGCGCGTTTCCGTCGGCGGACGGCTCTTGACACATGAGGTCTTACAGGAAATTGAAGCGTCCACCGCCAGATCGGGAGCTAAAGGGCGCAAACACGCGAACACGAGTAGTTCAGGTGCTAAGCCTTCCAAGAAGACGACCTCGATGTCGCCAAGCGTTGACACTGGCAGTGATATTGTAGATTCTACAGTAGTTTAGGCACATCAATTGTCAGTACGACCTCATAAGTATGTGGAACTAAAAGATTGCTCTACCAAATTTGTCGAATCTGTGCGTCTGTCAATCCGGCAGCGTTACCCCCACCCTGGCTGGCGGTTTTACATCACACAGGAGGTCTTGACTTCAGCAAAAAGTGGGAGTCGCTATCCATGACGCATGAGCAGCCGTACGACGTTCTCCGGGTGGCAGCGAGCTCTGGGGACTCGAGCAGGGCCGGCGCCCCGCTCGACATTTCGAGCGCTGTCTGTGTCCGCGTGCTTCTGGAAATACAGTCCTTTCCAAAATGGCATCACCTCTCAAACCTAGTAACCTATCATAATGACTTAAGCACGACCGATATGCACCGTTCTAGTAGGCCTACCCCTGATGCTGGTGTACTAATGAATATACTCAAGACAAGTCTAATCCCGGCCTTTAATAGAACCTCCGCCACAATTTCAGTGGTTTCTATAAGTAACAATACAGCGACCAACACTGTCATATTATGTGCCAATCACCTTGTTAAAAAAGAGAGATTCTGGAGGTTTCCAGAACTGTCAAAACTTATGATTTCCGAGGCTGGAGTCCGACGCAGTGCCTTTCCTAAAATTGCTCCTGCAAACCGGCCTCGAATTGATCACTTCCCTTAGCATATGACTGAGATTTGCTTGTCTATCCTGAATTACCAGCCACGGTACACAAAACCATTTTACACGTTTCTTCACGATCGGATTCAGATGAGTCCAGTGCCCCAACAAGGAAAATTCGTTAAGTTAACTCAGAGCACTACCTAAGACAAAGGACTGTATACAAACAGGGAAGCCCAGACTGTCTAACGTTTTATGCAAATTGAGCACATTTACGAATATCGTACGGTATTGATAGTGTGGGGTCCACAGTCTGGGCTTTGCTGAACAACGTGATTCTAGAAGACTTCAATCGTCGTTTTACTGATGTGATATAAATTATAAGCCAATGCAAGCGTGTACCATCTGCTTATCATTCGGCAACCATGGAGTAACCTGCCTTCCGATTCAATGCCTCTGCACACTTTTACGACTGTAAATCTTATAGATTCACTATAGACTGAGTTCTTACATCGGTTGCAGGAAATGCATGGAATCCACCGATACTATGTTACTTCTACACAGCACTATCCAGAAGACCGAATCGAGGCAACTGTGTAAAACAGTAACTAAAATAAATATAAAAACTACTGGTGGCAGTAACACATAACACAATAAAAGCGCCGGTACTCTGGTGCCAGTACTTATTTTTTTCGTACTTAGGGGGATGTGAGGAAACAATCGCTCACATCATCCAGCGCACACTACAATGGAGTTGCTCACTCGTGGTTCCCGTCTCCATTGCTCCCTTCTCCTTGTGCGCAGCACGCCATGGCTCTCCGGCACTTCTCGCGGTCTCCGCGATTTTCCTATTAAAGTATTATGTCGCAACCAGAAATTTGTGCGTAAAGCTGCGGGTAACTACTTTGAGGTCCAGCGGGAATGGAATTTGGGCATCGTTCTCAAACCGTCTGAAGTCAAGTCACTGCGAGACCGCAACGCTGATCT
>NW_008649146.1:20065-22177 GCF_000247585.1 Phytophthora nicotianae INRA-310 | reverse complement strand
TTCTCGTCAGAGCATTAAGATATGGCATTGATTCCACTTCTGTGTGTCTTCTTTTTCGTGGTCCCGATGAATGTTATAACTCTAGAATTACACTGACTCAAGTGATGACAATTATCCAGATGAGGGATCCACCTCTAGTATGTATTTAGATGAATGGGGGTGATTGCGTGTGCGAGAATGATGAAAGTATAGCTTTTTTTCTTAGGAAGTGCCGTCAGATTATGTTGAACATTATGACGACAATAAGCTGTTGAGCCTTCTCCGGAGGGCTCCTGAGACTCCACACAAAACACCTCCATTAACTCGCGTTCAACCTATATAAACTTGTATTGCTACGTGTACAACCAATTCAATGGCAGAACGGGTGCAGACTGTTCCGAATGCGATTGTGCATTCCGTGTCTGCATCCAGACGGAGACATTCATAAACTTGATGGCATCAAGCAGTTTGGAAACTCCTGCCACGATCGCAACGGCCATAGTAAAGATGTATTCTTCCGTGTGCGTTGAGACCACTTTAAAGTTTCCTTCACCCAAAACAGGCAGATTACTTCCTTCGACATGACCAAAATGATCACTATCAACACCTTAGCTGTCGTAGCTATGATTGCTGTGAACAAGGCCAATGCGTCTTACGTACGCAGACTTACTGACGACGACAGTGAATCTTTGGACTTCGACTCCTCCGGCGACGACAGTGCATCGTTCTTGGAAGAACTCTTTACCAGTGAAGCGGGAGACACCGTCTCGAAGTTCGGTCAATGCGGAGGCATCGGCTACGTTGGCAACTCGCAGTGTGCTCAAGGCTATGTCTGCGTGTTATCGAACCCGTGGTATGCGCAGTGCCTGCCCAAAGGCTCGCAGACTTCAGTCCAGACCAAGAAACACAGGCACCGCTCCAAACTGCACACCGCAGATGCTGATCTCTTGGTAGATGACCTTACCGCTGACGTTGAAGTTATTCCAGCCTGGGAGCAATGCGGAGGCAAGGGAGTCGACTTTGACTTCACCAAGGACGACTTGGACGACAACGAGACGCCCAAGAAACCTTGCGAAGAAGGCTATTCCTGTGAAATCATTAACGAGTGGTACTATCAGTGCAAACCACTCGATAATCCCAGCGGTGTTCATCTCTGGGACCAGTGTGGCGGCGAAGACTACACAGGTCCGGAGGAATGCACTGCTGGATCTGTGTGCAAGTTCTTCAACTCCTGGTACTCTCAGTGTGTCCCCAAGGAACAAGAGTTCTCGTAACTTAGTTGTTCGCTCTTCACTAGCAATTTCTCGCTATAAATTCTCTTGATAATATAAAACATTACATGAATCCATTAGACCTTGAACAGTAAAGCAAGTTCATGTGGCTCATCATCGTGTATCCACAACAAACCACTTCAGAATCTTACGTCGACTATATACGTCCGCCCGTATCACGACAGTGACTTGTCCAGCATCGCTCGTATCTTTTGCGAAACTTCTCTGCTCCTTGACGAGGACAAAACGTTCGAGTATCGATGGGCTGCCATCGCTGAAAAATGTGTTGCCACGGATCTGGCAGATATCCCGTCGTCGTACATCGCTCCGGGCGGCAATTTCTGGGTCGCAACTATCGATTCAGCCTCCAACCATAGCGACGATGAGGTTGTTGGCATGGTAGCTCTACAGCGAGTGTCAGAAACAGAGGGAGAAGTGAAGCGCGTGTCAGTGGATACCAATCACCACCGAAAGGGAATCGGTCGAAAGCTCATGAATCAGGTGGAGAGCTGGGCTGTTGCCAATGCTATCAAGACGCTGAGTCTGTCTACAGGAGTCAAGAGCAAGAAATCTATAGCTTTCTACGTCTCACTTGGCTACGAGTTGCAGCCCTGCAGTGCTTACCCCACGTTGTTCAAGGACCCTCCCTACTTCGAGCTGTGCACGCTGATCAAGAAATTCTGATAAAAAAAGTGGCAATAAAAGTGTTTTTAGGTCTACTCTACAAACCGCAAGTCATTCAATTTTGCTTTTTGTCTGATTTCTGGAGTAATGTTGGGCGACGACGAAGAGCGCGGTCGCCTACGCCGCCTGACGCTACTGCAGCGCGTATTCATGGTGCTTATGCTGCTGATCTGCGTCA
>NW_008649146.1:15655-18450 GCF_000247585.1 Phytophthora nicotianae INRA-310 | reverse complement strand
TTTTTTTTTTTTAGTTTTTATGTGGTTCATCCAGACGTAAAATACTGTCCACATCCAAACATAGCACCGTCTAAGATGAGTGAGCGGTGCAGTGCTTAACCATATCACCCGCCGACGTTACCAACCTATGGTGTTCTGCCTTCGGGCAAGAATCCGCAGTTTTTATCTCTATTTGTGGCATGGAATTTTTGCAGCACCGATAGAGACTGATTCCACATTAAAAACTCGGCCAACGTCTCTTTGTACAGCATCTCATTCTCCGTTTCTCAACGTCTCCGAGCAGAAATACACATTCGAGAATACCAATAATAATTTTTGCGATCAAGCAATGACCAGAGCTGTATCGGAACAGAGTGCTCATCCAAGACACCCCAAGCAGAAGTTTTCATACCGACCACTTTCATTTTTTCTACGGCCTGGGAGCATCTCCGACCTACCTTTGAAGTCATCGACATACACGACACTAACAAGGACAATGACCAAGTTGAACGTCATCCTCAGCTTCGCCGCCGTCGCCGTGGCGCTAACCACCTTCAACGATGTCAATGCTGCCAGTCTCCGTAACCCCGACACTACTGAGCGTTTCCTGTCCAGCTACGATGCCAGTACCAGCGACAGTGCCGACGGTGAGCGCTTCTTGTTCGAGATGGAGGGCAGCGAGGGATCGGATGCCGAAGGCAGTGAGAGTTTGGCAGGAGACCGCTTCCTACTCGAGATTGTCGAAGGAAGTGACAGTACTGTCGACGATGAAGGAAGCGACAGCGAGCGTTTCCTGCAGGAGGTCGACAGTAGCGAGAGTGCCGCTGATGATGAAGGCAGCGAGGGCTTTGCCGGTGAGCGGTTCTTGGCTGAAATGGAAGGGAGCGATAGTACTGAGGGTAGCGAGAGTGTCGACGGTAACCGGTTCCTCCTGGAAGTTGACAGCAGTGGGGGTTCTGTCGATGATGAGGGCAGTGACAGCGTCGACGGTGAAAGATTCCTGGAGGAAGTAGCTGGCAGCGAGAGTGCCGACACCGCCACCAGTACGGACGGCGAACGTTTCCTAGAGGAGGTTGACAGCAGTGACAGTGCCTCCGACGACGAGAGCAGCAGCGATAGCGATGATGAGCGCTTCCTTGCTGAGGTTGACAGTGTTGAAAGCAGTGAGAGCGGAAGCGCATAAGCTCTAGTAGTCCGGGATCGAATGTCGGTGCTAGCAATAAGCATAATACAATTAAATACAGCTTAAACAGATCAAAGTACTTTGCGTGCAACTCGAACATTCTTTGGCTATTTTAGCATCGTAGTCTTCACATATCATAGTATCCGGATACTGTGAGCTCTCCACAGCGATAACGAATCGGCCCATTCAGGAAAAACGAAAGGGATTGTTAAATGATGGCTGTAAATGACATGGATGTTTCCCGAAATGATTTGCATATTACAAATACGTAATGAGTAGTACTCATTGAGTACACAAAAAGAAAATGCACCCACGAACAAGCATCTAAGATTGAATACAATTCGAATCCAAGTTTCCAGCCGATCGAAGTCTTTAGAACCGTAAAAAAAAACAAGCATCATCGAGACTATCATGAGGAGTTTCAGTTTTCTCTGGAAAATTGAAGAAACTATAATAGCACAACTTGCAAAAGCAACGTCGCACCCCTGATCAGGATCTGTGGCCATGATTCTAAATGTAGTAGACTCTAGCTGCCACCTACGGCTCTATGAATATCCCGTGCCCAACTCTTTCGCTTCACTTTTGCTTTCACTCCAGTCCTGCGTAGTCTTCATCGACAATCTTTTCCGAGTCAACCATGGTCAAGATCAGCTTCGTCCTCGTCATTGCAGCTTGCGCTATCATGGGAAACTCCATACTCACTGAAGCTGCAAATGCCGGGAGCTCGTCGAACAACACTAGCGGTAGTATTGACGTTGTGGTTGGCGACGAAAGCAAATCAAACGATGCCAGTGGCAGCGTTGCTACAACCGTTACTCCGGTCTATGACAACAGCGCCAGTACTGACATTGACACCACCACAAGCCCTACGGCCACCACAGCTACCCCCGCCGTTGATGATGGAAGCGCTCGAACCGACTCAAGTTCTAGTGATTTTGCCGATGTTAGCGATGACAGCAGTTCCAGTGTTGACACAGACACCATTAGCCCGTCCGTCACCACAGCTACTCCTTCTGTCGACGCTGGAAGCTTTCAAAGCGACTCAAGTACCATCTCATCGGTGGACGACAGTGCTAGTGTTGACGTTGATACCACAAGCCCTACCGCCACCACGGCAACACCAGCTGTCATTGGCGATGGTAGTGCGCTACCCGACTCAAGTGCTAGCAGTGCTGCCGATGTAGGAGATGATAGTACAGTTGGTGACACTAGTATTACCACCGATGCGCCGACCCTAAAGCCGACGATGGCAAACTCTGGCACCCCAGCTCCGACAGCCAAAGGAAGACCCGTTCCGATTTCTGGTCAGGTCAAACTTGTCCCTGGCTACGAGGACTGCGGTGGATTTGGCTTCGACTACATGCCTTACATGCCCAAGAGTGTGGACACGAATGCGTATACCATGCTCACGTGCGAGAAGGGATACCGATGCCAAGAGGTCCAAGGCAGCAACACGTACCGTTGCAAGGAGTGGCCGAGTAATGATCCTGTCCCCTTCTACGGCCAATGTGGTGGTGGTAACTACGACGGTCAGACGTTCTGTGCTCCTGGAGCCGTGTGCAAGTATATCAGCGCCAGCTTCTCGCAATGTCTGCCGACGTACTAAGTGAACACTGCATAGCTCAGGCATATC
>NW_008649146.1:11562-13068 GCF_000247585.1 Phytophthora nicotianae INRA-310 | reverse complement strand
GGATGACCCGATGACGCGCGCGTTAGCTGCCATCAAGCCGGTCTCGTCGAAAACCTTGGTAAAGTACATGCGTCACGTTGCAAGCAAGGTGGGGCCGCGCATTTCGACGGATATGGGAAACCAGTTCGGCCTCATGTTTGACGGGTGGACTTCATGTATTTACCACTTCATCGCCATCTACGCCGCGTTGCTGCTGTAGAGGACCTTCTTCCGCGGCCTAGTACTCACCGCCAGATTGTGCAACTGGTTACTAACCTCGAAGCGTTAGACAGTGTCTGTGTCAGGCTACAGTCCGAGGAAGGCAATCTTGCTGACGTGCGACTCCTCTTCGACGCGGTTATTGCGAAGTTTCCAGCGACAGCACACCGCTTTAGTCCATCGGCTCAAATCGTTCACTCTCCCGCGTTTGAAAGTGCCGTTGTCAAGCTGCTATCGGATCGATCGCTGATCTCAGACGAAGAAGAGGCGGTTGCCCAATTTGCTGGTCTAACTGACTCCGCGCAAGAAACTCCAAAGAAGGTGGACTTGCGACGGAAACTCTGCGTCATGCAAAGCGACCTCGCTTGGCAACTGTGACCAAGTACATTGACCTGCTGCGAATGATTCCACCTACCAGCAATAACTGCGAACGCCTCTTCTCTCAGTGCAAGTTGGTGTTCAACCCTTTGCGTTCCAGCATGCTCCCAGCAAACTTTGAGATGTTGGTGTTTCTACGTGCCAACCGCGAGCTCTGGGACTCACCTCTCTGGTAGGATACAATGAATCGGCCGATGACGACGAGGAAGATGCAGAGTAAACATAGTTATGAACCCTCTCATTCTCTATAGAGTTTCTCTATATAAAAATAAGAGGATATTAACTTTTACGCGTAAAACCTATATCCGCTGGTGGTCTGTCTTGCCGTCGCCGGCTCATTTTTTGTTTGTTAGATTACCCCTATGCCAGGACAAAAGTGCCGGTGACAACCACCAGCTTCTCGTACAGGTGTGGGACTCGAACCCTGTGCGGTGGATTGGTAGGGTCATTCCCAAACCACTACACTGCTCTAACCCTACTAGTTGCATACAATAATTGCAGTACTTATTATTGTTTTGGTTGATACGGCAATGACGGATTATTTTTTTTTCTGAAAACCAATACAATTATATATTTTATTTTCCAACCCCTGCTCCAGACCATTGACTGGTAGTAAATAAACAAACAAGGAAGTGTATCATACCGACGTTTGCCTTTATCAAATAGTTCCAAGGTGAGCACAAAACCTGAATAATTCATGGATAGCACGCCAACCACGGTTTCAGCTTACTCCAGCAGTTCTTCACCGAGGCCAACATGTATATTGAACAAGATACGGCATGCACAGTGTTGCATTGCCCAGTGTTCCTTCCCAATCGATACTAACAATGTAGGCGATGCTGTCGTACGTGGTGCGTTTGCCTTCATCGTCGTGATGGGAGAGCTGTCAGGTTGATGGTCATTTTGCTCAGAACACACTCCATCCTATAC
>NW_008649146.1:7019-9842 GCF_000247585.1 Phytophthora nicotianae INRA-310 | reverse complement strand
TAGCTTCGAGGGAGTTCTTGTGGTCCGTGAAGACCGTGACTTCGCGTCCCCACAGTAACGATCTGAACTCGCGTAGCATTTCGAGAACACTCAGCAGTTCCTTCTTGTTGGTGGTATACTTCTCTTGCGCTTGGTTGCACTTGCGTGACCAGAAGGCCAGTGGTTTGCCGCGCTGCATGACTACTCCTCCCAATTGATGCGCCGACGCATCGGTGTACAGTTCAAACGGTACGTTGTAGTCGGGGTATTGTAGCTGCACGTTTTCGGCTATGCGCACCTTGACCTCTTCAAACGCTCGTTGCTCTTTCGGTCCCCACCGAAAGGGAACCTTGCGTGAAGTGAGCGCCGTCAGTGGAGCTAACAGCTCCGATCGCCCCCTCCACATGTCCTTGTAATAATTTGCCATGCCGATAAATCTGCGTAAGTCTCGGATATTTCGCGGACGAGCGAGGTTCAATATCCCATCGATCTTCTTTCGAATCGGCTCCTTCCCCTCTCGTGTAATCTTGTACCCCAGATACTCGACTTCCGTCATGCAGAACTTGCTCTTCTCCGGGTGGACCACTACTCCCGCATCACGCAAGCGTTTAATCACGTGACGGATGTGCTGTAAATGTTCCTCGAATGAGTTCGACAGCACCAGCACGTCGTCAAGGTACACTCTTACAAACGGTAGGTCTCCCAACAGTTCCTGCATGGCTCCATGAAACTCGTCCGGCGCCGTACTAATGCCCATTGGTAGCCGACAGTAGTGATACTTCCCCCAAGGCAGGACCACCGCTGTGTATGGGCGGCTCTCTGGGGCTAGCACTCGGCTATAGTACCCCATAACTAGGTCCAGGGCCGATACGAAGGCGGGTTTCGGTAGTTCCCTCATCAGGTCTTGAATCTTGGGCAACGGGTAGTAATGACGCTCTAGGCACTGGTTCAAGCCCCGAAAGTCCGTCAGGAAGCGAACGGATCCATCCTTTTTCGGTATGATAAACGCAGGTGCGGCCCAGGGTGAGTCCCTGTCTGGTTCCAGTACCCCCAGCTTGACTAGCCTCTCCACTTCCCGCAGCGTAGCTTCCCGTAAGATCGTGGGGATCGAGTACGGTCGCGACGCCTTGGGCGTGCTTCCCTTTTTGACTGGCAATATGTACGGTTTCAACTTCATTTTTCCTATTCCCCCAAGGAATACCGTTCGAAAGGACTGTAGGCATTCCCACAACCTATCCTGTTGTTCCTGGTTCAAATGTTCTTTCGGGATGAGCTTCCTTAAGTCGATCTTTTTGCCCGTCACGTCCAGGACACGTATAGTGCGGTCATCGGCGTCTTGTACTGCCAATGCCACGCGTCGCGGTGGTTCGGAGTCACTGTTCATAGCCATTTCACGACCTGCCCAGCGTACCACATGCGCGGCGTAGTCGATGACGATGCCCTGTTCTCGCATAAATTCCGTTCCCAGGATCACCGGATGTAGCAGGGTGTCCACCACCATGAACTCTTGCGAGCACTGGCGTTTCTCCCAGAAGACCGGTAACGTAAACGGCAAGGCGAGCATGCCCATAGCAGCTTGTGGTTCCCCGTTCACGTTGCGATACTGGGACGATTGTCCTTGCGGGGTGTACCATGACACTATCTCCTTGGCCACGAGCGACTTGGTAGTTCCAGTATCCAGCAGCGCTGTGAAGGTCCGCTTGCTCAACGGGTGCTTGAGGGTGATCCTCGTGAGTAGTGCCTGCCCAGTCGTGGTCGTTCCACTCGCTGCGGCGGCTTCTTCATAGTGGTCGTCGGTTCCCGCCCACGCCAGGAGCGGATCTGGTTCCCGCATCCGGCTATGGCCGACAGCGGCGGCTGCCGACGGAGTACCTCCCCAGGGACCCTTCCGTCCCTCGCTCTTCCCCTTGCTGGTGTCCGGGCCGGAGCTCTTCGTAGCACGAGGGCGGTATCGCGGAGACGCCGGGTTTCGGAAACAGTCACTTCCCTGGTGGTTTTTCCAGACGTTGCCGTTTGTCTTGCAAAACTGGCATCCCTCCTTTTCGTCTCGCTCTCGTTTCCCCTTTCCAGACTTCCGTTCGTCCTTCTCGGGCTTCCCTGGCTTCTCGTTCTTCTTCGACTTCCCGTTGGTTTTATTTTTACCGCGCCCGCCCTTTTCTCTGTTGTTGTGCTGATCGACTTGTTCGCACTGCAGGTAGTGGTTCTGTAGCTGGCGTCGATCGGTCCATCGGGCTTGTTGGGGCACGACTTGCAACTGCCAATGGCGAGGCATCCCTGCACTGAAGTGGCGACATTGCTCGGCAGGTCCCATCGGGGTTCCGTCGTCCGGTAAAACCCATCGTTCGAGCGAGAGTAAATCCTCGAATTTGGTGGAGTACTCGGCCACCGACACGTTCCAGGTTTTCTTTAGTTCCCGGATTTCCTCGTGTAGGAGTTCTCGGGTTCCTATGGGGCAATAGCGTTCCGTGAGGGCGTCCATGGCGATAACACTGGACCAGTAGACCGACTTTCCGGCGTTACGTTCCTCGAGGTACCGGTCGTAAAACATGTCCCCATCTCGACCGTGCAGGGGTTGGCTCAAGACCTCGCGCAGACCTCTCGCTGACGAATCACTCTTGTCCATGCCTAGGAAGAGGTATAGGCGATTCACCTCGCGTTGAAACTCTAGCCAGGCCTTCCAGTCGCCTCCACTGAACGGGGCCACATCTCGTATTCCCTTGTACCGCGATCGCGACTTGAAGCGAATTTTTGCTGGGCGCGATTCCTCGGCGTTTTTCTCCATTGTAGACAGCAATTGAAATTTCAATCTGCGATGTGTTTGTGTTGTTGAAGGTAAGTTCAAAA
>NW_008649146.1:3852-4966 GCF_000247585.1 Phytophthora nicotianae INRA-310 | reverse complement strand
ATGAGAATTTCGCAGTAAATGCAACATGTAGCTAACAATATCGAAATTTAAGGATAAAGCACTAAATGACTACACCATTAATAACATAACCCTGCCTGGCAGGCCACGCTGACGATTATGCGCCACGACCAGCGTCGTAGGGAACTTCCTTCGGCTTGCAGGAGTGCCTTTTTGGATTCCATTCGGGAGTCTGAACGCTACTTGTATTTTTGTTCATGCGTAATATAGGAGGTAAAGTGTTTACTGGGTAGTTGAAGATAGCTTTCCAAGCGCCGCTTGCAATGAAAGTTTCAGCCTGAGCAATATAGATTTCAATTAGGATTGATCTACCTTCATACAAAAAATTTACGCGGGTGTTCTGGTATTGTAGCTTATCGGTCGCATGGCGTCCACCTTAACTTATCCAGCACAACACAGGGGGAGGGCAGTCAGAAGCGGGTGCAAATTTCAGACAGCCCCTCTTCGACAACACACTGGTGGATTCTAGTGATATTCCATGGTTAATAGCTAAGGTCTTCGTGTTTCCAACGATAAGATTCAGTCATATAGGGGGCAATGGATTGATTGCCACAGCCAGCCCGAATGTGGGAGTGTGTAGCTAGTTAAGCGCTTGAAAGTAAATTGCGAAGTGAGATCCATTAACAAGAAGATTCACGGTCTTAGTTCCTACTTCTCTTTCCTTACAGGGGAGCAGCACTCGCCACCGAGCAGGACCAACCGTTGGCTTCGATTATACGGTGCCGCTGTTGACGCGGCAGCACGTAGTCGATTGCGCAGCTCCAATGATGATGCGGTTCTCCAGCTATGTCGGTTGCTGTCAGTAGCGCCTCCGTCGATGCCACCGCCATCGTGTTGCGGCAGCTGACTGCTCACTCAACGCCTCCAGCGCTTCACTGCCCCCGACGTCTGCTGCCACGACTACTGAAGCAACGATTCCAAAATACTGCGGCCGTAGGTTTGGGCATAGCTGCGAACGAGGGCTGGAACATCCGAGTAGATGGAGGCGAAAGGCTCCCATGAGTTCTCGCTGTCATCAAGCCCACGCCAGGCAATGTAGAGCTGCCATTCTCCAGCAGCTTCGTCGTAGCGGTGATCCACATTTGCACGCACTCCC
>NW_008649146.1:0-642 GCF_000247585.1 Phytophthora nicotianae INRA-310 | reverse complement strand
CAACTGAACTGTCAAGTGCACACAGTTCCTCCACCACACCACGTGAGATGACATTGCTATCTGCAACGGAGTCAGCACAGAAAGGCATCTCCAGCCCATTGTTGATCGTCACATGGTGTCCACTCGGTGCTCCAGTGTCGATATGCTTGAGCCGTTGCGTCCTACGTTCAGCCAGAACTCGGCGCGCCTCCTCCTTCTGCTCACTCGTAGCAGTCGGGCACTCTACTGCACGGTGCGGCCCCTTACAGACAAAGCAACCATCTTTTGGAGGCGGGCGAACAGCTTTCTCCTTTGCTGTAGGCTTCTCATTCGCCTTCTTAGCGTCTCTTGGTTTGTCCCATTGTCGGTGACCATCACTCTAGATTCCCATTACCTTGGTCTGGATATTTTTCTTAGTTTCTCCTGCATAAGATAATAGTGCTGCTGACGAACCGCTCTCTCGACGATTAAGTTGTACAGAACGACGTCATCCGTCTACGCTTCACGGTCGACTTAATATTCCATCAAATCTCCATGGATGAAGACAACGCTCCACACGGACAGTCCTTACTTCCTCAGCGCAAGGTGCTGTGTGACCCCGTCACACTTGGTAGCACTTGTAGTCAATCCACGCCAACGCGGGTAGACTACCTGAACCTCTAG
>NW_008649145.1:47883-50309 GCF_000247585.1 Phytophthora nicotianae INRA-310 | reverse complement strand
CTCTAGAAATTCCGAGTTCCTAAAGCATCTGACAGTCAAGCGTGGCTTGATGACGACTATGATAGTCGGATTATCACTAGGAGATCACTCCGTAGCATCAATACTATTGATTCAATAGTGTCGTTGGTTCAACACTCTTGCCGAGCACTGAAAAGGTTTGTAACACGACAGACTAGCTAAAAGTACTGGTGGTCTTGCAGTGGATAGAGCGTCCCCACTCAGATGTAGTATCTCGTGTGGCTAGTACACTACTACTAGGTATGCACTGTTAAAACAATATGTGCTGGAGTGCTGATACCAACGATATTGCCTTTTTGTTCTCAACAAGTCGGCGATGCTACACGTACGCATTAGCAAGACGCTTTCAGCACGGAATTGCGTTCAACAATTCGACTTTGTAAATAAGGTAAGGGTTATATTATTTTCACGAAGTCAGGCATTTCAGCTCCGATCTACACAGCCTGTGCGGCCACATCGTTGGCATCATGTGCGTCTTCGTCACTCGACGATGCCTCAGCTTCACGAGTAGTCTGTCGGTGCCAGGCGTTGACCAGTTCTAGCTTGCGTGCAGTTTCCGCGTCCATGGCCTCCTCTTCGTCATCGTGAGCCGAAACCGTCACATCCTGCTCGTCCGACTCGGAGTCGGCGGTGTCGTCACTGCTGCTCTCAAGGAGGCCTTCCTTAGCCAACTCGTCCAGCTCAATCGGCTCAGCCGCCGCGGTCGGTGTTGGCGAAGACTTGACAAAGCAGTTCCTCATTTTCACCCAGTTGAGCCCGATACCAGCGAAAGATAAACCCAGACCCACAGTCTGCTCCACGGACAGCACGTGGCCAAACAGAAACACCGAGAGCACGATACTCAGCACCTTGCGGCATGTTCCGATGATAGCCGTGGTCAGAGCACCGAACTTGCTGATGGTGAAGAAGATGAAGGCCTGGCCGAAGGCTCCGGTCAAGCTCAGCATCAGGAGGTTCGGCAGCGACGGCACCACGTACTGAAGGAACACCGGTATTTCACCGTTCACTACCATACCAACAGCGGAGAACAGAGCCTTGTAAATGTTGACGTAATACATGAGATCGAAGGCACCAATATGGTAAGCCTCCATAAATTTATCCTCGAGCGCACCGGTAGCTCCGTCGAACAAGAGGGATACAATCAGAAGCGAGAAGCCCAGCACCATGTTGGGTGTGCGTTCCTGCTCCGGTAGACTGTTGTGGCTCTCATTGTGTTGCACAGAGTGGTGCTGTTTCTCATGGGCTGTACCCAGCAGGAAAATCGCCACACCGATGCACAGCACAATAACCGACACGTACTTCTTGAGGGCGTATTTCTTGCCGAGCAGTACGCCCATGATCATAACTGGAATGGATTTGCACGACTTGCCCAGGATACGCGTGATGTACGTCACATACCGCAGAGCCACCATAGACGCGATGGTTGAACCGAAAGCTAGCGCACCGACAATCACCAAGAAGCTCTGAGGCATGGTCGAAGGCTTCTCCTTACGAGCGCGACTCAATCCAATGGCGACCACTGAGTTAAACACACAGAAGACGAAGGTCATGGACAGCTCGCCCAGCACTCGGTGCGTCGTAATCTTCTCCAGCACCACACCATTGAGCGTGAAAGACACCATAATGCCGATGCAGCAATAGGCCAGCAGCCACACGCTCTTCTTGCTGGCTTGTTGCTCCGAAACCTGGTTCACCTCGGCCAATCCACTGTTGCGCATGTCCACCACCGTCACTTCGCTGGGAAGCCGCTTGGGCTCTTGCAAGGACGATGCAACGGCTTTATCGTCCAGCACCACCTCAGCATAGTGCACGCGCTCGCGCGAAGGGGAATCCTCGATGCTGCACACCATCTTAGCTGCTCAATCGAGTGGCTGTGCTTTGTTAACCCTGTAGGCGGCAATTAACCAGCGATCCTGTTTGGCACACTTCTCGGCGTCAAGAGATTCCACTTGTGTCGAGGAAAGAGGTCCAGCGGCCGCGCGGGCGTTAGATGCCTGGTGTCGCCAGAGGTGCACGAGCGGATGCTCTACCGGCGGAGACGTTGCCGAGTGCTGCGTTGACTTGCTGCGCACGCTGATTGGTGGCTCTAATTGGCCAATTACTGGCGCGAAAAGGTTTAGGTCAGCACATGCGCGCACCAATGAGCGACGGCAACTTGTCCAGCGAAGGTGTCTGGGTGAAGTGATGGATCTATCACAATGGCCCGTTGCCCAAACGGAGCAACGGATGGTACATGTAAATGCAGGTATACTGGGCGCAAGTGGCGAGATACGGTGGCTGTGGGAGTGAATCACCCAAAGCGATGGCTGAGCCACCAGCTGTAAGACCTGCAACGCCGGCAACGCGGTTAGTGTACATGTAGCACCAACGACAAGGGCACTGCTTGCAACTTAGCAGCACATTTCATG
>NW_008649145.1:44363-46508 GCF_000247585.1 Phytophthora nicotianae INRA-310 | reverse complement strand
CCGTAAGAATGCCGCCACCTGCATTCGAGAGATAGCCAAGCACACACCAGAGCTCTCGAAGTTGATTGTAAACGCTGGTGGTGCATCTGCACTCGTTGACTACGTGGCGGAGGCGTCAGGCAACAACAAACTACCTGGAATCATGGCAATCGGGTACATTTCGGCCTTTTCAGAAACGTTGGCACTCGCAGTGATCACGTCCAAGGGTATTACACCAGTGAAGAGTGCACTGATCTCCGAACCTGAAGACCATATTAAAGCTGCGAGTGCCTGGACATTGGGCCAAATTGGTCGCCACACACCTGATCACTCGCGTGCAGTAGCCGAAGCGGACGTGCTTCGCCACCTACTAGCCTGCATGATCCACCCGAACAGCTCTGATGACCTCAAGATCAAGTCCAAGCGTGCATTGAAAAGCATCTTGGCCAAATGTACGCATTTGCAAGCTCTGCAGCCGTTGCTTCGCGACGCACCTGTGAAAGTACAAAAGTACATTCTCAAGCAATTCGCTCAAATGTTGCCGCATGATCTTGACGCTCGACGATCGTTTGTGCAGAATGGAGGCTTGGAATTGCTGCAACAGCTCAGTGAAGTTGCAGGTGGAAAGCTCACCGAGTACATTCTCGAAATCAACAACTGTTACCCACCGGAGATCGTGGAGTACTATTCACCACACTACTCCAAGACACTTCTTGACAAGCTCGACGACTATCAGCCTCAGGTGCGGTAAGCTAGTGAGAATCAACGAAGCGTAGGTATATCAACCCTTTTAAGTGCTTTCGGAGCTATGCTTTATTTCAGCGGATAACAAGCTATCATTCAATTCTACTTACACTTTTGCGAGGAAAAAATGTTGAGCTGTCGATGCAAATTGTGCTGATAATCAACAGGATACAGGATACAGCTCAGCCGCTTCAATGATGGAAATTGGACTCACCAAGCTGCACATGGAAAACCAGCAACGCTCACACGTTATCAGTCAACAGTAGTGACTCACAAACATGAAGCCCCTGCAACGAGCAGGATCGTGAATCTGCGCTGAACAAAGCAGTTTCCTGTAACCTGCGATTATGCCATTCTGAACTTCGGATACATCACTATGAATTACGAAAGCAAAGTCCCACATACATGTTATTGACATGGTGTAATGCTCGCGCCTGTGATTTTTGAGTAGTGGACATTCGGTCACTTTGTTTTTTGCAGTGTACATCAAGGAGGCACGATTTCGTTCAACTTAACTTGACCAAATAGATGACTTCGAATCAGTACGAACACAACGAGGTGTGCACACCCTCCATTGAGCGCGACCAATACCGCGAGGCAACGCTGCACTTCAACATCGCAGCTCCACAACCTGAGAGCAACAAGGACGATGAAGACATTGCGCTGGACAAGAATGGCCGTCCGATGGTCAAGTGCTTTCGGTGGCGCATGAGCCGCAGGAAGCGACTGTGTATCATCTTCGGACTGATCTTGCTATTCATTGGTGTTGCACTTCTTCTTGTTTTCCTGGTTATTATCCCTGCCATCATCCGGCACTACATGGATAAAGTGGTGCTAACCATAAATTACATGGACGTCACGGACATTCCGAACGATTCTGAAATAGACGTGACCTTCAGTGTAAACCTGCAGCACGATGTGCCAGTCTCGGCCAGAACTGACGAGGTGACGGCATCGTTGATCTACGACGGCGTGGTGTTTGGTACAGCGGCTGTTGAAGGGCAGCATATCAAGTCGGGTAACCAGAACTACAACTTGACTATGAACACGACAATGGTGATCTCCGACATGGACGCGTTTAACGCGATGGCTGAGGCAATGATGCAGAACGAGACGGTCCCTATCACAATCTCGGCAGACATCGACGCCCACGCCATGGGTTTGTCGTTCAATAACCTCGACTTCGAGCGCACACTGACTCTGATTGGTTTCAATAATTTCGCGGAGATAGACTTGGAAGTGCAGCATATCGACTTGTGGGGGTGCCGCGATGGCATTTACGAGATGGACGTCAACGCGTCGGTTTATAACCCGTCGACTATGGGACTGCAGGGTATCGGTCCACTCAACATGAGTGTGTACTACAATAGCAGCTACCTGGGCTACGCTTACTCAGAGAAGCCGGATCTGGGCATGCCGCGT
>NW_008649145.1:39770-42768 GCF_000247585.1 Phytophthora nicotianae INRA-310 | reverse complement strand
CGGTAGATTGTTAGGCACTCTCGTCCGATACAGGATAGCCGCAAGAGCAGAGAGAAACAGGAAAGCGAGGAGAAAGGTTACACCATGCGTACGCTATCACTAAATGTCCTGGCTGTAGAGAATCTCTGTTACTTGAGAGCATTACAATATCTGCGATCGAATGACTGTCATGTTATTCATGTGCTTAATTTCATCTTGGCGCCACTGCATGCGCGACTTTCGATACTTGGCGCCAACTTGAACGTGGGACTGGTCAGCATCTTCACAATCGATTTTGCTACGACGTACGATGACGGTTCGCAGCTTGAAGACGAAGAAAACTCCAGCGAAGACAGTGCAAAAGCGCAAGCCTGGTGTCACGATGAAGAGCAAGTCCAAGGCGACGCTGCACATTCTGTGGCGAGGCAAGCAGATCACGGAGTTTGGTGAGGATTGTCTGCCATTCACTGTTACTTGGTGATGTCTAAACTTACATTTGGCTTACTGTGCTTTGTGCGAGATAGAATCGCGAGTGTACGAGCTCATTTCAAAGGTACGAGTGCTGCAGCCCTTACAGAGACGATAGTGGTTTCACTAACCATTCAACTGCAGATTCCGGCAGGCAAGGTGAGCACCTACGGCGGCGTGGCGCAAGCACTTCACTCTGGACCACGATGCGTCGGCCAAGCCTTACGTGTACGTGGCGCTGCAGATGTTTGCAGAAGCTGAATCAGTTTTCTAACTACGGTGTTGGATTGCAACTATTGCAGAAGAATCCATTCGCCCCCGAGGTTCCGTGTCACCGCGTCGTGGCTGCTACGCTTGACATTGGAGGCTTTCAAGGTGCTACTTTGAGAAGATATTGGATAAAGGGTGTAGGCTGAACACGATATTTATTATGTAGGTGCAACTGGAGAGGATTCGCCTTGCATCCAGAAGAAGCGGACACTGTTGGCAAAGGAAGGAGTTCGCTTTACGAAGGAGCACAAGGTGATGCACTGCGCTGTGCCTTACTGCGATACTTTTACGGCGTGCTAACGTTGCTTGTTATATAGATCGATGCAGCCTGCCTCCATGAGTTCGAATAACCAAGCCATTTGAGTATTCATCAACATCTAAGTCCATTACAAAGTGTATGTCTTCCACTCTAAAGCTTATCATTCGGTTGCAAGTATCTCCACTGCCCAACAGGCAGTGAGCCAAGCTTCACGCCACCAATGCGTACACGCTTGAGTGCCATCACACGCAGTCCGACATGTTCACACATACGGCGAATGTGTCGGTTCTTACCTTCCGTAAGAATCACTCGCAGTTGATTGGCGTTTAGGATCTCCACCGACTTGGCGCGATAAGTAATACCCTCATCCGACGTGACGCCCGCTCGCAGTACCTCAATTTTCCTGCGGATCTTGTCTGTCAACGGATCCAAGTTGAGATCCACACGCACGAGGTATTCCTTCTCGATCCCGCCCTTGGGGTCCAACAACTTCTTCGCTACCGTCCCGTCCTGAGTAAATAGCAGCAGTCCCGTCGAATTAACGTCCAGACGGCCACAGACTGCCATCTTCCACAGCGCCACAGGCTCCACATTCTGTCGAGGCTTTACGCGACTCAGCTCTTGGCATTCGTTTTCAAAGGTAAGCAATCGGACGGCTGGAGTCTTGTTGTCCTCCGGTTGAGACGACACATAGCCCAAGGGCTTGTTCAACACCAGCGTTACCTTCTTGTTTTGGTGTCTTTGAGCTCGGAAGTCCAGACGGACATCGCTTTCCGCAGGCACCTTTAGCCAATCGGCCTGAACACGTTCACCATTGACCAATACATCTCCAGCTTGGATGTACGCTTCCGCTTCACGTCTTGAACACAGGCCCTTCTGCGCCATCAGCTTTGCCAGTCGAACTAGACCTTTGTCATCGTCTTGAGAAGAGATAGGCGAACTACTGGAGACATTGGCAACCTGTAGCAGCGACGCGGTGCCGTGCACCCGACGCGTCAATGCCGGCCGAAGTGTCGAGCTGAACGACGCAGACGTGTGCTTGATGAACAGATTGGCCATGCCCACTTTCACACGCGACAACTCTGGCAGCTGCAATTCGCAGTTCGAAAGAACTGTGTATTATTGTCGCAACATGGCCCAACGGTCACGGTCACGATCACGGTCACACCACACGACTTGTACACAAACTGCACTGCACTCTACCGGTAATTCATACTCTCAATTGTATTACTCAAATGTGTTACTTCGAAGAAAGGCATCTCGACTGCTGACTATAGTTGTTGATTGATAGTTGATGACTAACTGCAGTTGTTGACTATCATACTACAGCCGTCGCAGAGCTCAATTGATTTCTATCAGCTCAAGACAACAAGCGGAAAGTGGGTCCTAAGAAGAAACGCTTCCGACGCAGCCACGGCTCCGATGACCGCTTTATTTCTTCCGGTAGCGCGGCCCTGCCAATTAAAAGAGCCATGCAAGCAGAGACTTTGACAAGGGAGGAGAAGCTGGCGCTACTGCGCGAGTATTCGAATCGAAAAAGAGAAAAAGAGAGGTCTTACAGAGAATTTCGCAAGAAATCAAATGCGAATTCGCTACTATCGATCGCGTGGATACATTAAAGACGATGCTAATGATGATGATACTGAATCGAAGATCGGCGAGATTACCGAACAGTACAGTGAGGAGAGCACTGAAGGCGGTGTGGAAGTCGATTTGGAAGCCAAGAACGACGATGACGTCGAACAACGTCGGGAAGCGTGTAACGAGAACGTTGAAGGGAGCATTGAAGACGGTGGTGAAGGCGATTTGGAAGCCAAGAATGTTAAGCAGGAGGAAATTAAGGAGCAAACACCCACCGGAAGACTAGGGAACGTTGTGGCCTCCTACACTACGATACAACGGAACCTTCACTTTGAGAAATTCCCGCTTCCGTATATTAAGTCGAGCTGGAACTTTGATGAAGACGACAAGCCTGCGTTGTGCTTGTTTGAAACGACAGATGGACGTGGATTTGGAGTAAAA
>NW_008649145.1:9874-11221 GCF_000247585.1 Phytophthora nicotianae INRA-310 | reverse complement strand
CGCTGGAAGAACCTATGCGGAATGGCTCGCTTAATCTTCTCCTAAGTCCGCTTGTTTGTGACTGTATTTCCGGTAACCATAGCTGCAATTGCTGTCTTCTATATGAAACATGTGATATCTGCGGCCAGAAGTTGTTGGATTGAGAAAAAATAGATATCGCCACAGATCAAAACTTGCTTGATTGTCGCCTAACCGGTAGAACCAGCCTATCCATAAGGTATATTTTTAGCGAGCGCTTGGATCATCTAAACTACAGATTGCCGTAACACGCTTCCACAGCGTCGCTGACAGTTGATATCTCGTTAGGATAAGCGCTTACGGGTCAACAGCGATTTCACTTGAGCGAGCGAGGGGCGCGTCATCTTGTTGAAAGTCAATATAGTCAAGTAGAACCACAGGGTAATTTGGATATGGAAGGTAGGAACTTTGGTCAGAGTTAGCACTACCGGAAAACAGCGCTTACAAGGCTTAACCTCAGGAGTTTTTGGTCCATATGTTCTTGAGATGGTCTTGAACGCTCCCACATGCGTCGCGTTATCTCATGGTTGATATTTTCTAAGTTCTTATAACAAACGATGTCGTCAGTAGCGATCAGTTTGTTTTATACCAGGTCCTTTCGGCGCCAATGTTTAGGCAACGGTTGGGGCGGTGGGGTCACTTGCGGTACAGATTCCAAAAGCCAATATTGCACCTGATGAACATGCCGTGCGTCGCGATGCCATTGATGAAACGAGGACAGATGTTAAGTAGAGAGTCGACCAAAGGTGACATAGAATCCACGGTTGTTTGGGAGGTTGCTGGGCCTGAAAAGAGTCTGGGAGGAGTGGGACAGCCTGACGTAAGCCCATTGAAAGGTGACAATGATAGTACGGCAGATAAATTTATAACAGCTATGGCGAATGGTCCGCATTTTTACACGCGCACCACTATAACCACGGTTCCGTTTAATCGCTTGAAACATGTCCGACTACATCGGTAATTATTGGAGCAGCATTTTCCGCAACCCTGTCGATCGGTTCTCCGCTGATAGAAACGCCTCGCCTCGCATACATAGCACTTAAGTGGGTTATAATTTGTGAGAACTTCTGTTTGCTGTCCAAAATTCTAAATCGGGACAGTGTCGATAATTGGAGAAGATCTACTGTTCGGTAAAACCTGTCAGTACCTCATCTAGATCTGGGTCATTTGAGTGTCGATTCTAATTGAAGCGCCTGTATAGTCTCTGATTTTCACAAGGTCGATACCGATATGTCTGTACCTTGTTCCGGTCGCAAACACCCCGATGTCAGCCTACCGTAGACTGGATTTATGTATGGGCTAGCTACCTTCCTTGGTGGTTGTCCGTAG
>NW_008649145.1:4558-6564 GCF_000247585.1 Phytophthora nicotianae INRA-310 | reverse complement strand
ATCATCCTCAATTTTATTCCAACCTACCACCCGAGTGTTTCTTTTACAAGATAGACCAAGACTGTGTTCATAGCTTCCGGGTCCTCCATAATCAAATGATTAGCCATCTAGATGAGTCTCTGTCACGTTCACTGAGCGTAATTACGTTAATGATTGTGCGATACGCACCGTCGCCAGATCAAATTCATTTTGGTGGCGTTAGTGATATCGAAAGGAGTTTAGAAGTGTTCGTAGATCTCTAATTTTCATGTAATCTGCAACGGAGCAGAGATCTGTGGAAAAATCCCTGGTAACAGAACGGCGTGCAGCTTCAACGCCGCCATAATCTAGACTCCCGTCGGGTATAATCTATTTATGCCAGCGTTTCTTTCCGCGCGAGAAAAGGGGGGTACCGGCGACTATTTACCCGCGGTACAAGCCTCGGCAAATCTTTGTAAATCGGACAATGCGAATAATATTCGACACCTCCCATCACCGTTATTAATGCTACCACATCATGGTATTTCATAGTTATTTCTGAAAGAGGCGCTTAATCACTGCTTTACTGTACCTAACACACACGACACCAAATAACCAATCGTATGCTAATCTACTTTTTTTGTTTCAGTCAGATTCATTTTCATACTTTCGTCTTCAGAATAAGACACTTCGCAGGAATCGATAGTCTAAAGACGGCCTTTGACCTTGGCAATTGCTTATCGGCGGTGTCAATACATCCTTGTACTGACACTAACAAACACTTTCAAACGCTGCTGAAGCCTGGGCTTAATATCTGCAAAAGTAGTCTTAGTCGAATCCTGGCGTCCAATCTCGTCTTTAACACTTACCCATACAAGGACAGCAGGCTGTCAATCGGAATGGTAGGGCGGTGTAAATACGATTCCATGCCCTTTAATTTTGCTTTGTCAACTATCGCCGGAAATACGTTTTGCATGATGAGGTTTGATAGTATATCCCACAATATTACCTTTGCTGCGTTGGCTGGAATTTACGAGTAGTTTCTGGTAGTACGTTACGGTATTTGACGTTATCCATCACAAAAACACAGCTTGGCAGACCCCTGGTAGACAGCGCTTGAAGTAATATATCCCGTTCACGAAATAAGCATGGTAGAACAGGCCATGATAGACTACGCTCTGGTTACCACCTACAAAACTATCGACGATGTCTAGTAGCAGTTCCGCTGGCGGCCTTGCTTCATCACGAAAAGAATGATTCCTATCGACGATGGCGGCAATAAAGCCCAAACGCCGTCACCTATGCTTCTCCATGGCGTATTATACCATCTGTTGGGTCGACTAATGAAAAGTAGTGTCTCCAATAGCTGGCGATGTATGTAGCGTTCGTCTGGGTAGACGGCACGACGAGACAGATCTTACGAGAGGTCATTTATTGCACATATCCCACCCTAGACAATCATTGGATGGTGATAGTTTGAGGTTCTTGTCATTTTGGGTACGGTGGGTGTACCCTTTTATTTTTATGAGCCGTTGCACAGTTCAAAGGGCGGCTTTGGCTTCTGTACTTATCATATCCACAGTCAGGCAGTTCTCTTCTGCTTACAAATGAATTACCTTTAGCGGTCGATCTTGTCCTCGTCTCATACCGGCTCCGAATCAATCCACACAGGGCTTCTTATTAGTGGCTACTTCGGCAGTCGTGCAATTCTCTCTCCTCGGTTAGTCCGTTGTGCTGCCGTAAACACAGTTCCCTGTGATAGAAACGAGGACCAAATCTCACCGCATGTCTTGTTGGAGTAATCGAATAAACGATCAATTTTGTTCATAATAGACTCTTTTCGAGGTATATTTGCATTATCCACGCGTAAACTAGCATGCAAAACGAGAATAGCCTGTTTTTCCTCTACAGTGTGAGCCTTGTTAGCAATGGGTCTAGTGGCATCTTCAGTTTCGCGATGCACCTTCTTTCCACGTCGCAGAGACGCCATCTGCGCACTCGACAGCGGGAGTCGAGATATTTCGACCATTCTATGCTATTTTCAGTTA
>NW_008649145.1:1197-1938 GCF_000247585.1 Phytophthora nicotianae INRA-310 | reverse complement strand
ACTGGTAGTGTTGGGCGGAAGAAAAGCAACCGTCACATTAGTCAGGGAAGCTGCATCGAAGCCTCCGTGAACTGTGGCGTTATCGAGGAGCAGTAAGCCTTTTCTGTGCTGCGATCTAAACTTGCAGTCAAGATCGTTGAGCCACTTGAAAAAAAATGGGGCGCGTCATCCAAGCCTTGGCGCTGCTCGTGTAGTTTAGTTCGGAAGCTGTGTCCTTCTTGAAGCCTCGTTGCTTCTTGGATATGCCTATAACAAGCGGAGGTAAACACTCCGATCTGTCCGCATTGCATGCAAACGCAATCGTCATGCGCGTTTAGTCTTTCGTTTTTTGCCGCTTAGACGCTTTCGTTTCGGTCCGGAGGCATGGAATAAAACAACCCCGTCTCATCCATGTTAAAAATATTACGCAACTCGAAGTTTTTCAGTTGACGCTGTAATTCTGAAATTGTGGCATCTACCGCCGAGCCGCTCTCACCATGAGCGTTCTTGCCGCCAAATCCGTGCCGAATGTTGAACCGATGAAGCCATCTATTTGACCACTTAATCGGAGACTCGAGCCGTAGGATCGTAGAAAAGCGCTCTGCCTTCACTGTTATTTCCTCCCCTGTGACGGTAATACCCTTCTCTTCCCACCAGGAGACCTAACTTGCAAGGGCCTTATCGAGTTCAGGATGGCAAACCTCGTGCCGCGATTTCGTGGCCAAATGCGACACCAGAAGTGACTCCAACGTTTTTTTTTTT
>NW_008649145.1:0-1097 GCF_000247585.1 Phytophthora nicotianae INRA-310 | reverse complement strand
TCTGAGCCCATAACAAGCTCATTTTGGGACAGAGTGGGGTTTTGAACGTGGTGTTGGCATATTTGTAGTCGTTGAGCTTTAGTGAGTGTGAGTCGAACTGGATGGGCTGGAGAGGAGGGCATCTTGGTGCGACGAGTCAAAACTAGAAACGGGAGATATACCCATTGTGAAACGCCAGCGACGAGGTAAGCCAATCGTTTCCACTACTGGAGGCGGTGTATTTGGAACCATTTTTATGGTACATACGTGAATAGGAATACCTTTGGCCGGGAAAAAATTGTGGGTTCTCTCCGCGATGATTACCGAAGGGATCGTCTGTACTATCAATACCGGTAGGGAACACGAAAGTACAACAAGGCCCTAATGCATTTTTTACGCAATCGCCAATAAAAAATTCAATATCCAATTTAAACTATATTTGACAACGCGGTTAATTTTTTTTCAATAATTACTATTTAAACTCTAAAAGTTGTTTTTGGGGATATTCTTCATTAAATAGTTTGGCTTACCAAAAGAAGTTCTAGCAGTGGCATAATGCATCGTTTTACAAACATGTCCTACCTAAAGTAAATGCTTGTTGTAACAGGAAATATATTGTGAAAAAAAGTATCCTGATGTTGTTAAATGCTGATCCTGACGCCAAATATGTTTAAACATACAGTGCTGGCCAAAAATATGTAGCCATCACTATTTCTCAAATATTTACGTCAATTCTCAGCGAATTACCCTAAAACGGCGTAGAAACGCTATTGAGACAAAACGCTACCTGTGCATACCGTTTTTTTAGTCACAGACGATTCCTCGTTGCGGAGATCAAGAAGTGACCATCACTCTGACCCTGGACAAAAGTACGTAGCAGCGTGAACTTCACGCGCGGTGGGGGACTATTTTAGCAGGAAATTACTATTTAGGGCATTGTCTTCTTACCTTTTCCTTCGATGACATCTCCAACTTGATCATGCACTGATTTTACTAAGTTTTGAAGCCGTGACATGTCCAAGTGCTCCCATGCCTTCAGGATAGAATCTCTGAGCTCAGTCAGCGTCATGTACTGCTTACCAGCACTGTAAACGTCTCGCACAAGGTAGCCCCAGACG